>NW_016107821.1:344832-356747 GCF_001604975.1 Cebus imitator | reverse complement strand
GCCTACAAGAAACTCACTTCAATATAGGAAGATTAAAAAGATGGAAAAAATATACACAATAAAGATATTAGTAAAAAGCAAAACAGAAGTGAGGTATTAACATCAGATAAAGTAGAATTCAGAACAAAGATAATTATCTGGGACATTATGTAACAATAAGTGTCAATCCACCAAGAAGATACAACAATCTTAAAATATATAGAACTGATTATAGATAATGCACCAAATAACAGAGTTGCAAAATATGTGGACCAAAAACTAATAGAACTGAAAAAACAAATAGAAAAATCCACAGTTATAGTTAGAAACTTCAGCGCACTTTTCTCAGTAACGAATAGAATGATTAGACAGTTGGATGAGAAGTTTATGGTAGAAAAAACTACCAGAAATGATGAATATGAGGATCACGGGGACAGGAAACACTGAGGAGGAGCAGATTTTTGTAGAAGAGTGGAAAAGAGGGTGAGCTGGGATTTGGGTAAGTTGAGATATTCAAGAAATGCCAAGGTACAACTAGATGTCTGAGATGGTGAGAAGGATAGAAATAGACATTTGGAGTCATCTACATATATGTAATAATCAAAGCAATGAGCTCAGCTGAGTTTGTCAAGAACATTTCATGTCTGTGTAGAAACAGGTTAGCCTACAAAGGAAAACAAAGAAGTGGTCGAATATCTTAGAGAAAATACAAGTATGTGCATGTTTGGAAAATTAAGGGCATAACAATGCTATTTCTATCAAACTACCATTGACTTTCTTTGCATAATTAGAAAAAAACTATTTTGAATTTTGTATGGGATCAAAAAAGAGCCTGTCTAGCCAAGACAATCTTAAGCAAAAAGAACAAAGCTGGAGGCATCATGCTACCTGACTTTCTTTTCCTCAGCCTCTTGCTCACAAGTTTGCCTAGTTTTCCCCCTTCAAAGAAAGAAAAAAAGAAAAAGAAATAAAAGGAAAGAGAAAGATAGCTAAAATATACAAAATAAAAAACATTATAAAACACCTCTAACCATCAATCAATCAATCAATTAATCAAAACCCTGCCTACCTCCATTTCCCCTGATCATCTTTCTCTTATTTATTTTTTATTTATTTTGGGGAAGGTACCTAATAGACATATATATTTATGAGGTACAGGAAATTTTTTGATACTGGCATGCAATGTGTAATAATCTCATCATGGAAAATAAGGCACCCCATCCCCTCAAGCATTTATCCTTTGTGTCACAAACAATCCAATTACACTTGTTTAGTTACTTTAAAATGTACAATTAAATTATTATTGACTATTGTCACCCTGTTGTACTACATCTGTCTCTACTTCATAGTCAAACTTCACAAAAATCTTTTCATTACACTTTTCATCTCCATTTCTTAATTTTGTTACTCACTCCTTTACCCATTCTTTTTTTTTTCCTTGAGACAGAGTCTTGTTCTGTCACCTTATACTATACAAGCCTACAGTAACCAAAATAGCATGGTACTGGCACCAAAACAGACATATAGACCAATGGAAGAGAATAGAGACCTTGAAAACAACACCACACATCTACAACCATCTGATCTTCAACAAACCTGACAGAAACAAGCAATGGGAAAAAGATTCCCTATTTAATAAATGGTGCTGGGAAAATTGGCTAGCCATATGCAGAAAATAGAAACTGAACCGCTTCCTTACATCTTATACAAAAATTAACTCAAGATGGATTAAAGACTTAAATGTAAAACCCAAAACCATAGAAACCTTAGAAGAAAACCTAGGCAATACCATTCAGGACACGGGCATGGGCAAAGACTTCATGACTAAAACACCAAAAGCAATTGCAACAAAAGCCAAAATTGACAAATGGGATCTAATTAAATTAAAGAGCTTCTGCACAGCAAAAGAAACTATCACCAGAGTCAACAGGCAACTTACAGAATGGGAGAAAATTTTTGCAATCTACCCATCTGTCAGATGGTCTAATATCTAGAATCTGTAAGAAACTTAAACAAATTTACAAGAAACAAACAACCAACCCCATCAAAAAGTAGGTGAAAGATATCAACAGGCACCTTTCAAAAGAAAACATGTATGCAGCCAACAAACATATGGAAAAAAAGCTCATCATCACCCATCATAAGAGAAATGCAAATCAAAACCACAATGAGATACCATCTCACACCAGTTAGAATGGTGATTATTAAAAAGCCAGGAAACAGCAGATGCTGGAAAGGCTGTGGAGAAATAAGAACACTTTTAAACTGTTGGTGGGAGTGTAAATTAGTTCAACCATCGTGGAAGACAGTGAGGCAATTCCTCAAGGATCTTGAACCAGAAATACCATTTGACTCAGCAATCCCATTACTGGGTATATACCCAAAGGATTATTAATCATTCTACTATAAAGAGACATGCACATGTATGTTTATCGCAGCACTATTTACAGTAGCAAAGACTTGGAACCAATCCAAATGCCCATCAGTGATAGATTGGATAAAGAATGTGGCACATATACACCATGGAATACTATGCAGCCATAAAAAAGGATGAGTTCATGTCTTTTGCAGGGACATAAATGAAGCTGGAAGCCATTATTCTCAGCAAACTAACACAGGAACAGAAAACCAAACACCACATGCTCTCACTCATAAGTTAGAGTTGAACAATGAGAACACATGGACACAGAGAGGGGAACATCACACACCAGGGGCTATCGGGGGTGGGGAGGGCAAGGAAAACAAGAATATTAGGACAAATATCTGATGCATGTGGGGCTTAAAAACTAAATGATGGGTTGATAGTGCAGCAAACCACCATGGCACATAGAAACTTGCACGTTCTGCACATGTATCCCAGAACCTAAAGTTAAAAAAAAAAAGGGCATAGAGCTTTTGTTTGTTTGTTTGTTTGTTTGTTTTTAGATGAGTACACAAAATAATGCTGCTGGGATGAGGTGCGGTGGCTGAGGCCTATAATCCTAGCACTTTGGGAGGCTGAGGCAGTTGGATCACCTGAGGTAAGGAGTTTGAGACCAGCTCGACCAACATGGCAAAACCTTGTCTCTACTAAACAACACAAAAATTAGCTGGGCGTGGTGGTGCACGCCTGTAATCCCAGCTATTCAGGATGCTGAGGCATGAGAATCGCTTGAACCTGGGAGATGGAGGTTGCAGTGAGCCTAGATCGACAGAAGGAGACTCTGTCTCAAGGAGAAAATAAAAGAATGCTGCTGAAAAGACAAGTAAGACTAGAACTAAAATATGACCACAGGATTTCTTGACATTGAAGTCGTTAATGACCTTAGCAAGAGGAATTTGGTGGAAGAAAGGGATGAGAAGTCAGCTTAGAGTGGGTAAATAAGTGAGTAACAAAATTAAGAAATGGAGTTGATATGTGTAGTAAAAAGATTTTTGTGAAGTTTGACTATGAAGTAGAGATAGATGTAGTACAACAGGGTGACAACAGTCAATAATAATTTAATTGTATGTTTTAAAATAGCTAAACAAGTATAATTGGATTGTCTGTAACACAAAGGATAAATGCTTGAGGGGATGGGTGCCTTATTTTCCATGATGAGATTATTACACATTGCATGCCAATATCAAAACATTTCATGTACCCCATAAATATATATACCCACTATGTACCCCTCCAAAAATTAAAAAAAAAAAAAAAGAAGAGAAAGATGATCAGGGTAAGTGGAGCTAGGGAGGGTTTTGATTGACTGATTGATGATTAGAGGTTTTTAATAATTTTTTTATTTGTAATTTTTACCTATCTCTTTCTTTTTCTTTTTTTCTTTCTTTGAGGGGGAAATTAGGCAAGCTTGTGAGCAAGAGGCTGAGGAATAGAGAAAGTTGATTCTGTAACTTTTTGCAAAAACAAGGAAAGGATGAAAATCAAAGCAATGGCAAAGGGATTGGTCTTTCACCGGGGGAATGATGCCTATCCTTAACAGAAAAAACAGGAAATGCATATCCACTTGATTTGATTGGTTGGTTTGTAGAGAGAAATTCAGAGAGTTCTTCTTTAGTGTTTTTAACATTCTTGATGCTCTTCTTTGCTAAGTCACATTTATGGAAAATAAGAATGTAAGAATAATCTTTGATATTCACAAAGCAACAGTGTTTTCTGTAACAAAAAGAGAAAAAACTATATGTAAAAAGGGGAAAACTTTTATTTTAAATTCATTTACATATAAATTCTACAGTAGTACAAAAATTAAGGTACACTAAGTTTTTGTGTTTTGGTTTTGTTTTTGTCTTTTTAGAGACAGGACTGTGCTCTGTCACCTAGGATGAGTGCAGTAGCGTGATCATAGCTATTACAGCTTCAAACTGCTAGGCTCAGGTGCTCGTCCCACCTCAACCTCCCAAGACAACAGGACTGCAGGCATGTGCCATCACGCCCAGCTATTTTTTTTTTTCTTAATTTATTAGACCCTTGTCCAGCATAGGGTCTCACTATATTGCTCAGGTTCACACTGAGGTTTATAGGTAACTAACAATTACCTATTGTCTTAATTAAAATGAAGAAAGTTACTTAATATTGGCACTGTCCTGAAAATTCAGAATGTGTGGGAACTCTTGGTTGAAAGTGACACAAAACCCCAGCTAAAACAACTTATGCAGAAAGAAAATATTATCAGCTTAAATTACAGCAATTTTGGATTAGAGGATGGTTTCAATATGCCTATATTCAAGGCTGGAATGATGCCACAGAAACCTCGACCCTGCCTTCAGCTATATGACTGCAGTCTTAGCTAAATCACAAAATGGCAACCATGGAATCTTGTTTTATTCTCTTAGATCCAAATCCATAAAAAAATCTAAGATATCTTTTCCAGAAAATCTAGCAAAATTTTATTGCATTTCATTGGCTTTTATCAGGTCATGTACCAATTCCTGAAATAATAACTGGGTTCGGGGAGAATGAGATACATTAAACTTGGGTTTACAGTCACAATTGGAGGTGAATATGGTGTCATGTGGTCTACAATAGGAATAGGTAGATTCTTAAGTTGCCCAGGAAGATCAAATTCTGATTGTTCAAAATAAAATCAAATGAGTTAACAGATTCACTTTTCTGCCTAGTATATGGCCTTTGGAGAAAACGGTTAATAGATACAATTAATTTCTGATTTGAGTTTCTCTTCTGCTACTCTTTATTATAAAGTCGTCCTGAAGGTGCTGGAGCCCAGTGACACAAACGAAAGGAAGATGCCAGAGAGACGAATTTTGAACCATGGTGAATGCGTTGTAACAGTAACCAGTAATTAACACAAGAAAAGAATTCTTAGAGGAAAAAAGATAAGTATTTCTGTTTTTATTTGCCCTTGAACATACAGAGTTCACCATGATCAGAAATGTAAAAAGATGTAATTTCAATATATTGAAACATAAATCCATCAGCATGTATTTTTCTGATTAACGTCCCTGATATAATACATTCCTAAAATTAGTTTTTGTTAGCCATACTCATTAAGCATATTATATTTGGGCATATGAGGTGATGTCATTTACACTTAGTCAAACACAAAGTAAGATCTCTATATAGTAAGGCTTATGCTGTGTGACCCAATGCAATGACATATGCACTTTAGCAAAATCAGCTCTAGTAAACTCTGTGTTCCTCAAAAGCACCAATTAAGCATCATTCATGTCTGTGTTTCTTTTGCACAGTCCTGGGCTTAGGATGTAATAAGCACTAATAAGGGTTGCAGATTTGATATTTTAGAAGCCCTCTTTTTTTTTTTTTTTGAGACAGATTCTCATTCTGTCACCAGGCGCCAGGCTGGAGTGCAGTGACGTGACCTCGACTCACTGCAACCTCCACCTCCTGGGTTCAAGCAATTCTCTTGCCTCAGCCTCCTGAGTAGCTGGAACTACAGGGGCATGCCACCATGCCCAGCTAATTTTTTTGTATTTTTAGTAGAGACGGGGTTTCACCACGTTGGCCAGGATGGCCTCGATCTCTTTACCTTGTGATCCGCCCGCCTCGGCCTCCCAAAGCGCTGGGATTACAGGCATGCACCACCATGCCCAGCTCATTTTTGTATTTTTAGTAGAGATGGGGTTTCACTATGTTGGCCAGGATGGTCTCAATCTCTTGACCTTGTGATCCATCTGCCTCGGCCTCCCAAAGTGTTGGGATTATAGGAGTGAGCCACCACGCCTAGCTCAGTATATGTATTTCTTCCCCTGAACTGCATGCTTCTTTCAGTACAGAACTTATGTCTTAACTTATAAATTTACTTGTTCATTGGCTCATTTATTGACTGATTAACTACTTACTAATTGTCCTCTATATGTTAGGAACCATAGCGATGAAAACAAATGAGATAAAATCCCATGAGAACACTTGGTGAAGGGTTTAACTTGGCATGTGTGATGGGTTTCTCATATCCATTCCTGTCACAATACCCAGCAAAGTATACGGTGTTAGCAATGCTTATTTAACTAATTGATTCAGTAGAGTTATGCCAAATGTAACTCTACTCTGTAGGCTTATTATGTACAGATACTAAATCAAATCACAAAGTATATTATTTTTCATCCTCTTCAGTTAACAACTAAATGATGACTACCATTTATTCAAACCTATCATACAGGAATATATTATTTTTTAGAAAACATTATAACAGCCTTATAAAATTCCTTCTTTTATATAGGAGGGCACTAAGACTAGAAGAAGCTAGAAAAGTTCTACCCATTAAGCAGCATAGCTAGGGTTTGAACTCTGGTCTGTCTGAGAATGAAGCCCATGGTTCTATTCATTGCTGCATATTGGCTCCAAAATACTCTTGAAATACTTGCCTCTTCATTCCCTAAGTTCCAGTAGGCAGAACCCTAATTTCAGCAGCTCCCTTTTCTCTAACTGACCTCAATGAACCTTAACTTTTGCTAATAGAAACTCAACTCCTCAAGCTCAACAGAAATTTGTGTGTCTGATCATGTCAATAACCATTGATCCTCTGCAGTGAAAGACACCGTGTTCATCTCTCTTTCTAATAGATGGGTTGTTCAGCCACTATTTTATACATTCTCTGTTATGCCTTCACCTGTCTGAGCTCCATTGGAAAAGAACTAGTGCTTTCAGCAATGCTAGAGCAGGCCTCCTTTGGTTTACTGTTTCCTGGCCAGAGGCAGGTGATCAGCCAGTGGACAGAAAGTCACTGGGGGATCTCCTGCTCAGGTGGGACTCACATTCTTGTGCACAATGGGCTCTTTAAACTCTGTTCCTGATTCTTCTCACTCTACAAAGGTTCACATGTGTAAACATCATCAAGAGAGCTTTGTTCTCATTGTTCTTTTACACACACAATACCTATATTTTGCTCTTGTTTACGAAACCTATTTCTGTTGCATGTTCCTACAGCCACAATGGGGCCCTTTTCATTTTGAAGTACTATCTCAGGGCTGTAGTGGAAGCAGATTCAGCTGAAAACCAGGATTATTGTAAAGAGTATAAACACAGACTCCCAAAGTGTAGTTGCTAGGTTATCATCACAATGAAAAATATCCACATAGGGCTTATTGCCAGAAGATAATAAAGGACCAAGGTGATGGGAAAAAAAATTAGTTGCCAGTGGTTCTATTGAGAGGTGGTGTCTGAGGTCAATGTCAGTGAGCATCTTCATTATTGCTTTTTTGAAAGGTTAAAGTTTCCCAGTCTGTATGCGGGAATGAAGAAAAAAATGTATACCCTGAAACAATAACATGCAGAGACAAGATAGCATCAGAAAGATAAGCCTGTTCAGCCGTGTTTCCTGACAGTCTTGCCCAGCACATTTCCACCTTGGACCTAGAGCTGGGTTTCTAAAGGATAATTATACCAAGTGATGTCATGATGGATGACTTCTTTCCAACAACTTCATGGCTTATCTTTTGGGACAGGGAGTTAAGAAAGATAGCAGGCTGTGAACTGTTGTCACAGTATGATTGTGGCAGAGGGAGACAACAGGTTAATTTTTGGTGTTCTAACTCATCTGGGAGTGCATGGCCTGAGTCCCTGCTTTGGAGTTCTCTGAAATCAATCCTTCACTAATGCCACTTCTTTAACAATACAAATATTGGCCAGGCACAGTGGCTCATGCCTGTAATCGCAGCATTTTGGGAGGCCAAGGTGGGCAGATCAACTGAGGTCAGGAGTTCAATCCCAGCCTGACCAACATGGCGAATCCTCATGTCTACTAAAAACACAAAAATTAGCCAGGTGTGGCAGTGGGTGCCTGTAATTCCAGCTACTCGGGAGGTTGAAGCAGGAGAATCACTTAAACCTGGGAGGCAGAGGCTGCAGTGAGCTGAGATCATGCCATTACACTACAGCCTGGGCAACAAGAGCAAAGCTCCATATCAAGTAATAATAATAACAATAATAATACAAATGTCAATATGTGATCAGCTTCACTTATATATGCAATTTTTAATCCAATTCTTTTGTAGTACTTGCTAAATATTAGACAATGTTCAAAGTGTGTTACATATATTTACTAATTTAATCACCATAGCACTGCTATAATGTAGGTAGTGTCATTGTTCCTATTTTATAAATGAGGAAACTGAGCACAGGGGTGTGGTACCCAGTGCAGTCACATGGCTGATGAGTGGTAAAGCCAGGACTCCACCTGGACCCTGGAGTCTGTCCTGGGCCTTTTCTTTTAACTCACACTGTTGCCTCTTCTAGGATTTAAAAAAAAATTATTATTTTAAATATTCTTTTTGTCAAAGCTTATAAAAATCATTATTTCTTAACAAAATTCAGAGTCATAAGTTCTCATTATAGGATACCTTAAACCTAATATTTAGTTTTTATATTTAAATCACATGTAATTAATGCTTTCAGTCACAGGTGAAGTAGCTTATTCTTTAACAATAGTAAATGAGTCAGCCTCCTGATATTCTTAGCTCATGCTTCTCAAGCTGGAGTGTATGCATCAACGTGTGTGTTTGCAGCCAGGTCATGGGAAGTACAAGGTATATATATCTCTCAGGAGTATCCACACTTATGTGAAGGTCTCAAGGAAATTATGTGAAATCAAATGTGAATGTTTACTATAAGGCAGAAGAAGAAATGAATAAGATGGAAGAGGAGACATCCAAGAGATGTTGGGCTCGCAGCAGGAAGCTTGAAGACTAGCCTGAGACTGAGGGGCTCTGGGTTTGCGTTCATGACCCTCTGCCATTTGAAACCACTTTGGTTGAAAAGTCTGGTGGGACGCAATGGCTCAGGCAGGGCACAGTGGCTCATGCCTGTAATCCCAGCACTTTGGGAGATCGAAGTGGCTGGATTATCTGAGGTCAGGAGTTCAAGAGCAGCCTGGCCAACACGGTGAAACCCTGTCTACTAAAAATACAAAAATTAGCCTGGCTTGGTGGTGTGTGCCTGTAATCCCAGCAACTCGGGAGGCTGAGGCAGGAGAATGGCTTGAACCTGGGAGGTTGTAGTAAGCCGAGATCGTGCCACTGCACTCCTGCCTGGGTGACAGAGCAAGACTCTGTCTCAAAAAAAAGAAAAGAAAAGTCTAAGAAGTACTTAAAAATAAAACTCAATGTCACTTGTATGAAGGTAAAGTTTCACAAGACTTTTCATGTTGTTTCCCACAGAAATATTTATAATTTTAGCACTTTTGTAATTTGAGGGAATGACTAGAAGTAAACAGTCAAAATAGAAAAGGAGCTTCTGATGTGAGTGCCATAAACAATATATTTTACAAAATGTGAGAAGAGAAATGAACATCAACCTTCTTCCAGGAAGAAAGAGAAAAAGAAAAAGAAAGAGAAAGAAAGAAAAAAAGAAAGAGAAAGAGGAAAGAAGAAAGAGAAAGGAAGGAAGGAAGAAAGGGAGGGAGGGAGGAAGGAAGGAGAAAAGAAAGAAAAGAAAGAAAGAAAAGAAAGAAAGAAAGAAAGAAAGAAAGAAAGAAAGAAAGAAAGAAAGAAAGAAAAGAAAAGAAAAGAAAAGAAAAGAAAAGAAAAGAAAAGAAAAGAAAAGAAAAGAAAAGAAAAGAAAAGAAAAGAAAGGAAAGAAAGAAAGAAAAGAAAAGAAAAAAGAAAGAAAGGAAATAAAGAAAGAAAGAAAGAAAGAAAGAAAGAGAGAAAGAAAGAGAGAGAAAGAAAGGGAAAGAGAAAAAAGAGAAAGAGGGGAGGGAGGGAAGGAGGCAAGAGAAGGAAGAGAGGAAGGAAGGAGGGAAGGAAGGAAGGAGGGAGGGAGGGAGGGAACAGAAAATGATTTACTCTTCCCATATTCAGCTTAATCATCTCTCAGGGACCACCATGTTCTCTGAACCATCTCTGTGGACACAACATTATCTCAGGCACTGCGGGCAGCTTCTAGGGAGAAGAGGAGAAATGCTTTAACCCATTAGGAGCTTCCAAGAAAATGACGCATATAAGATGAACATAATCTATAATGCCTGGAAATACAAATACATATGTATATAGTAGCTGAGGACTGTTTTGTTTTGGTAATATGATTACATATGTGTAAGGAAAAAATTACAGGGTCTAGGTCTATTCATTTGATATTTCAATCCCCAATAGATGTAACACACATCAATTCAAATAGGTAGGCTTATGCATGCCCCCATATATAAAGTGTCTGTCTATCTTCATGTAATAAGGCAAATATAGACAAAGGCATTCTCTGGATCAAAAGAGTTTGGGTTGTTTGGGGATCCTGGTATTGGGTCACAGGAATAATTCAAGTTAAATTTTCATAGTCCCTCTATAAGTGAACCATTGAATTCATAAAGCATTGAATACACAATGGCTGTTGGCTTTGATGGTTGGCAAAGTCCACACACACAGCTCTACCCTTCTTTGCACCATCTTACCCCACTACATTTTCAAATCCACAGAAAATGTTGAGTTAAAGCTTATTCAACACTGCAGGCACCCCAGGAGTTATCCTGTGAAATATGTAAATGTTCTGTCCTTTCAGATATAGCAAGACTCTTTTACATTTTAGTGGCTAAAATATAAAGTTTGTATCCAGTCTTAGGGAAGCCTCAACTTCATGAAACAGAATTCAATTCAATCATCTGGCTTTCCCAAGTTTCTCACTCCATCTGTTTGACATCTTGGTCTGGTCTTTGATCAGGATTTACTTCAAAAGTAAAACTGAATAAAAATTGATTTCACGGAGAGAGATCCAAGATGGCTGATCACTAGCAGCTCAGGATTATAGCTCCCAGTGAAAGCGCAGAGAATGAGAGGACGCCACATTTTCAGATGAATTTTTGTTGCTCACGGACCAGGAGATTCCCGGTGGAGGAGCACCATGGGTTGCCAGCACGACTCTTGTGGCTGGCGTGGCAGTTTTGCTGGTGCCCTGCACCCCGGCGCGGAGGTTCTTGGTGCAGAGTAAACGGGACTGGATCCCCTTTTGGTCGATGTTTGGCTCTCAGGGAAGGCAGAGTCGCCTCTTCAGCTGATTGAAAAAGGGACTCAAGAAGGAAGCCAGACCAGAGATTCCCAGGCAGAAAAGCACCACGAATCTTAACGTGGCTGTTTTGGCCGGCGCAGTGGGTTGCTCAGATTCTGGCACTGGGAGTCAACAAGTTGGACATCCACTCAGAGATCTAATTTGAAAGTCAGTAATTACAAAGATGACAGGTGGATAAATTTACAATAATGGGAAGAAACCAGCGTAAAAAGTCTAAGAATACCCAAAATCAGAATGCCTCTCCCTCTACAGGGGATCACAGTTCCTCATGAACAAGGCCTGATGGAGAATGAGTGCATTCCATTAACAGATTTAGGCTTCAGAAGGTGGATAATAAGAAACTTCTGTGAGTTAAAAGAACATGTTCTAGCCCAATGTAAAGAAACTAAGAACCTTGAAAAAAGGTTTGACAAAATCCTAGCGAGAATAGACAATCTAGAGAGGAATATAAGTGAATTAATGGAACTGAAGCATACAATACGAGAACTCC
>NW_016107821.1:293530-343092 GCF_001604975.1 Cebus imitator | reverse complement strand
TTCTTTTTCTTTCTTTAAAAAAAAATTAAATTAAATTAAATTAAAAAATTGATTTCACTATCAACAAAACTTACCACCATTTGCTGATGTGTTACTTATCTTAAAAACAATTCTAATTCATCTCTATTATTATATAAATCTAATTCTAACTTAATTATGTAATTCTACTTTTCAGGCAAAAGTATAACCTAATAAAATCTTCTCAAATTTTATACTCAACAAATACATGAAGCACTAAAGGGGCCAGACATTTGTCTATTACAAAAAAAGAATAGTTTTTTTTTTTTTTAAAGAATCCATTGAAGACTCCACAATTATACTTTTACATAAATTGACTAAAATTTTTTTCCCCAAATTGGAAAGATGAAATCCAAGAAAGTATCAATAAATATACTTCAAAGTGAACAAATAAGTTACATGAAGAAGAAGCAGAGACTATGTTCAAGAGAAGCATGATTATTCAAATATTTATTTTTTCAGATTTTGTTGGTCTGAATAGCTATCGAGTTTTAACTCATGTCTTTCAATCTGTTACTATGCATAACATTGTACTTGTGGCATGTTTTAGGACACTCTTTGGTCATGTTTTCGCACTTTTATAAAATAACAAATTCAGTGTTCTTATTACTCAACCAGCTCATAACATAACTGATCTTGTAAAAACATCATCACTGATGGGAAAGATGCATGCCTACGCTATGACTAAGGGAAGCAGCCCAGCAGCCTCCAGGAGCAAGCAGCCATATGCATCATCGGGTGCATCTGCAAGGTTGAAATTCAGAGCTTTTGCAATAGGCTTATCCAGAAGGAGGCAGGAAAATAGCACGGGTGTGACTTGGGAAAAGAGCTCCAAGTTAGCTGTGGGAAGCCGTGGGAAGCCGTGGGAAGGCCACTTGGTTTCCATCTTCTCCCTCTTTCCTGCAGTGTATCTAAACAAATCTTTTGACAATCAGTAAACCGGGAATTTTGACTGTAGGATCCACAGTTCTAAGACATTTAAAATCTTCCTTTTTGCAAGAGAAATTATTCAACTCTGAAAAATGTAGTAGGGTGTTTAGGGGCTGGGTTCCTAGGGAACTTAACTGTTTTAGATAATGCTCTTTGGCCTCTAAGGAACAGAGATCTACTTTACTTCAGGGCAGGGCTTGGGTGCTATCTGAAAATATTCACACAGACCACACTGGATCAGAAGGTCATAAGGCTCTAGATGTTCCCCAGTTTTAGGTGCTGATCTCTCTCCTTCGGTCTGTTTCATGTCCCCTGTCTCATGACCTCTCTCAAAGACATCCCTTTCTTCTTCTTCTTTTTTTTTTTTAACCTTTTATTTTAGGTGCAGGTTTGTTAAGTAGGCAAACTGTGTATCTCGAGGTGTTGGTATACAGGTTATTTCATCACCCAGGTAATAAGCTTAGTACCTGATAGGTAGTTTTTCGATCCTCATCTTCCTCCCACCTTCCACCCTCTGGTAGCCCTGGTGTCTGTTGTTCCCTTCTTCATGAAGGACATTATTTTCTGACCAGCTTTTTCTCGCTTCCCTATGCTACGTCATAACTTCATCTTGCACGTGGCTTTGGCTTACGTGAGCCTGTGGCAATTTGACAGCTCCAGTAAAATTACTTCCTGGCAATTCATTCCTTGTTTCTGAGTCGAGACTGCCAAAGGAAAGACTCTAGTCGGTCCAGCTCGTCTGTGTATGCCAGCTCCTGAGTAAGTGATGGCAGACGTATGCACTGATTGCCATGAGGTCAGGCTTTTCAAATCTCTGTGTGTGTATGGGTGGGGCGGGGGGCAGGTGGGGGGTGCAGCTCATGAGTTTACAGAACAAAGGCTACAGAGGGAGCACACACCCCAGAAAGGCCTGTGGCAGGGCTGAAAGGGGCCGGCATCTTTAGGAAATTTTATTTCTAATATGCTCTTGGCTCTTTCTTAAAATACTCAGTTTTTCATTCAACACATTTTTATCAAGCCATCTCAGTGAGTCAGATACAGGGAGCCATCAAAATTTGAGGGGCAGACTGGGCGTGATGGCTCATGCCTGCAATCCCAGCAGTTTGAGAGGTTGAAGCAGGAAGATCACGAGGTCAGGAGTTTGAGACCAGCTTGACCAACATGGTGAAAACCTGTCTCTACTAAAAATACAAAAATTAGCCGGGCATGGTGGCAGGCACCTGTAATCCCAGCTCTTAGGAGGCTGAGGCAGGAGAATCTCTTGAACCTGGGAAAAGGAGGTAGCAGTGAGCCGAGACCATATCATTGCACTCCAGCCTAGGCAGTCAGCCTAAGCAAGACTCTATCTCAAAGAAAAAAAAACTGAGGGGCAGATGTGGCTTCTTAGAAACAGACGCTCCCCAGTGACTGCCTGAGATGCAAGTCTTATCCCCAGCAGACTTGTAAAGGGTCAGGCATTTAACTCTCATCATTTGCAGGATGTTTTTGATTTGACAACTCTATGAAATTTATTTATTCTTTCAGAATGGAGGAAAGATGTTTTTAAATACATAATCTCTACCTTTACATAAAAATCTGGTTTGTATGTTCACAGCACAAAATTCAACATTGGACTTCCCCCCCCACAAATAGTTCTGGAGGATCTATGTCATTTCAGTTTCTGAAATGATTTAAATATGAACATATATTTATATATAAATAGAATCATGCTAAGATATACATAAAAGCAAATAAAGGTGCCAAGGCAGGAAAAGCGGAAGCAGATGGTGTATGGAGAGGCGAAAAGGGGACCTATGTGAAGCGTGATGCCTTCTTATTTAATAAATTCTGAGAATCCCATGATTAAAGTCTTGCTATGTTTGTTTGCTTGTTGCTTATTTGTTTTGTTGCCATGTTTGTTTTGACTCTTTTTTCTCTTGGCAGATACTCGAGCAGTGAAATGCTTAAAAAAGTTCTTTCACTGCCTCAACTAGGTCAACATCAACAGCATAAGTCACGTTGCTGGTGTGCAGCCTTGATAAATGGGGTAGCAACGACCCTTCACTGTGTGGTCTACCCTCCAAAGACCCAAAACTCTGATCTAAACATGAGAAATATATCAGATAAATACCCACTGGGGATCATTCTAAAACACACCTGACCAATGCTCCTAAAAACAGCCAAGGTTATCAAAAGCAAGGAAAGTCTGAGAAACTTACAGCCAAGAGGGGCCCAAGGAGACACAATGACTAAATGTTAAGTATGGAATCTTAGATGGGATTCTGGAGCAGAGAAGGACATTGGTAAACATTAAAGATATCTGAACACAGTATAGATTTTAGTCAATAACAATTTAACAATATTGGCTTATTAATTTTAATAAATATACCCCATTAAGATAAAATATTAATACTAGGGACCCTGGGAATGAGGTATATAGGAACTCTCCATACTATTGTCTGAATTTTTGTGTAAATCAAAAACCATTTAAACAATTTTATTAAAAAAAATTAGTACATTAATACTATTTAGAAAAATGAGAGAAAGGTTTTCATGTAAATGTTAACAGGGTAGTTCTGAGGTTACTTGCACTTAGGAGATTCTCTTGTAAATTCTCTAGAGTTATGATATCTTATATATTCTGCTTGCTCACAGGTTCTGGAGATTTAAAAAAGAGAGAGAAATGGGGAGTGGATATTCCTCAGGGAATAAGAGGCCTTAAAAATGTAATTTAATGGCAAGATCAAATCTTTAAGACTAAGCTTCACTTTTTAAAATAATGCAATAATTTTTATTTACAATAACAAATATTGTAAATGTATGAAAAGGAAAGAGGGAGAAACACTCAGTGCTCCCCAGGTAGCGTATTACCTATTTTCTTTTTTTATTCCATATTTCTTCCCACTCACTACGATTTTAATACTGATGAAACTGAGCATTCAGATTTTTACACCAAAATTTTATTATAAACATTTTCTAGGTTACTTCATATCTTAAAATTTTCACTTTAAAAGTCTGGATGATAGTCCATTGGGTAGTTATACCATAATTTAGTTGGACAATTCCCTACTGCCATTTTAAATAACCATTTCTACCATGGAAGAGTCAAACTCTCCCCTCCCCTTCCTGTGTTCCCCAGCTGAGAGTTGAGCTGGGACTGTGGTACATTTATTCATTGGAAAAACATGCCATGTCTGAACTCTTGACCTGTACCCCCTGCCAGGGTCCCAGGAGGAGGTGTTCAGCTTTTAGGCTGCTCAGCAGCTTTCGGGCTGCAGAGTTTCCGCTCTGCCATTCTGGAACTAGACCAGGCCTTGCCTTTCCCTTCCTAGTTTATACAATGCTTCTCTCTAAAAATCAAAGTTATCTGGCCTTGGGCATTTAAAATACACCCCCCTGCTCATAAGAGAGAAGATGAAGATTGATGTTCTCAATATTAAGCATCACATGCCTTAAAAGTGAAATCTTTTCACACACAGGCACTCAACAAAGGGAATAATGACAGGTGAGGGAGGCAGGTTGCTCATAAATCATAAAGCCGCAGTGTCTGGAAAGGTGGAGGTCATGTGTTATTTGTAAGATGTCATCACACTACGATTATTTCAGAAGCCTGTCAACTCCAGAGAGATAAATGCTAGATACACCTGGCATTCATTCTGTATGTGTACATGTATTTAAATCACAAGTGACAAAATGAGATTTGTTTTTCTTCTTAATGTCACCGCAAAAGTACAAGCTGAAGTTTGGTCTTGCCACAGTCAAAGAAAAGAAAGTGGATTTACCACCAATTTTTAAAAAAAACGTTCTGTGGCAAAAGGCACAGGACAGTGGGGGGCTTGCCCCAAAATGTGTAAGAGTACCCCGCACCAACGCATAAAAATGGTCTCTGCACTGGCAGAACTCAGGTCAGGAAGATGAAAAGGGTGAGTAATGTTCTTGTCGAAAAGGGACGTGCAGGACTATTCCATACAAACAGGCAATAGAAGGAGGCTGGAGCCATGCTGATCAGCCTCATGAGTGAACATTTGTGAGGTCAGGCCCAGTGTGGAAACAGGCAGGTCCTTTCTTTGTGAACTGGAGTCAACACATCCAGCCCCATGGCTCATTTCAAGAAAGAGTGGAAGAGCCCAGAAAACTGAGATGAAGCAGCTATGTCCCATGGGTCACCTCTGACCCACCTCAGTGACTATGACTCAGATGCACATGGGAACCATGCCATGTGGGCGGGCAGGCCTGTCATCCGCTGCCCTGAGTCAGGCCTGCACCTGTTATGCAATACCCATGGATGAGGGGCCTCCAATATACTGAGGCTTTTTACAGTTATACACAATAATAGCCTTTTTTTCTTTGAGTTGGCCTAATGTACTTCCAGTAGGAATCCCTTGTATGTCCATCGGCCTCAATCCATCATTTGAGAATTTAAATTTTTTACAGTTTAGTTGGTCTTGTAGTGCCAACACTTCTCTTCTTCCATAGGAAACATCAGGAAAAAAAATCCATTTTTATTTAACTTTTCAGAACTTCTAGGCCTCAGGGTAGAATGTGTCCAATAACAAAAGATGGGAGCTGAAGGGAAGTCAGGCAGTTATGGCAGCCAACACCAGCCCGTCACACGGAGGACCCTGCTCAGCTAAACAGGTGGCTTCCGGTGTCACTTAACGAGTGACTTCACCCAAAAGAGCCCTCACAGGGAGCTATGCCTGAGCCTGCTGAGCCAGGATTCTGTCTTCTAAAGTACCAAGTGGTCCTAGGTTCAGAGACTGGAAACAGGCACGTAAGACCCTTAGTTGTACTGGGACACAGAGCTCTCACCCCATGTGGGCCATGTGGGTCAAGTGGGTGCGGTATTAAATGTGAGTTTTTCCTCCCTTACTGAAGGGATAGATGGTTTTCTAGCAGCATTTCTTCGGGTCAAGAACCTACTGACTCCCTACCAAACAAGCATTGTTGACTCCCCTGAAAAGTGCTCATTCTGTGGGAATTAAGTAGGAAGGCAGGCCATGCGCAGTGGCTCACGCCTGTAATCCGAGCACTTTGGGAGGCTGAGGCGGGCAGATCACCTGGGGTCAGGAGTATGAGACCAGCCTGGCCAACATGGTAAAACCTCATCTCTACTAACAATACAAAAATTAGCTGGGTGTGGTGGCACATGCCTGTAGTCCCAGTTACTCAGGAGGCTGAGGAAGGAGAATCGCTTGAACCCGGGAGGCGGAGGTTGCAGTGAGACAAGACTGTGCCACTGCACTCCAGACTGGGTGACAAAAGCCAAGATCAAGACTCCATGTCAAAAAAAAAAAAAAAAAGTAGAAAGGCAGTGGGGTTGACACATTGCAAGGGCAGCTTCTGAGGAGAGGACTCTTCTACCAGCGAAATGTTCTGCTCAGATTCTGACCCACGCCTTCAGCCTTACACACAGGACAACTTGTCTGGGAAGCCCAGGGGATTCTGATGATAATTCATCTTGTAGCCACCCCCTGAGGGCTCCTCTGAACTGTGCCTGCAGCGCAGTGAATCCAGATGCTGAGTGGAAAGGAGCTCTGCTTAGGGACACACTCACTGCCCACTGGCTGCCATCCTAACACACACATTTGTATTTAGAGCTTGCTCTTAGCTCTTGGCTATTCCTGAGCTATTTGGCACAGACGTATTGACAGACACTTCTATTAGCTGTTTAAAGTGACACGTGTACTCACCATTGGCTGTTGGACAGGGGAGAAGCAAATATGGCATGTGGAAGTGAAAACACTCTCAGATCAAATTTAAATCTACAGTATTTACTGAGCAAGTACTCTTGTTTTGGGAATTTGGAGAAATTCTGGGGTTTTGAGCTTTAACTAAAAGCTGTAGGAAGGAGAGAAGTTAGCATCGCCCCTGCCCCTCCACGTATTCTCCCATCTCCACTGTGCCTGTCACACCTTTTGGGTGTGGACACTGCATGGCTCCTGTTGGGCAGTTGCACTGACATCTATCTATATAACCTAGATTTAAGACTTTTCAATGAACATGTCAGAGGCTAAACTCTATTAACAGTAGAAGACAACTTATTTCTTTAAGCATAGGGCTGTGAGCTATTAATCAAGATGAAGAATCTCATATTCTTTTTGTAAAAATGCTGGGATTGAGACTACAACAACTCTATAATCAATAACTTTGTCTGGAGTACAGCTCTAAGTATTTCTTTTTTTTTAAGTATCTTACTTAATTTTTCCATAAGTTATTGGGGTGCAGGTTGTATTTGGTTACATGGGTAAGTTCCTTAGCGATGATTTGTGAGATCCTGGCGTACCCATTATCCGAGCAGTATACACTGCACGGTATTTGGTGTCTTTTATCTCTCTCCCCATTTCCATTCTTCCCCTCAAGCTCCAAAGTCCATTGTATCATTCTTATGCCTTTGTGTCCTCATAGCTTAGCTCCCACATATCAGTGAGAACATATGATGTTTGGTTTTCCATTCCTGATTTACTTCACTTAGAATAATAGTCTCCAATCTCATCCAGGTCATTGCAAATGCTGTTAATTAATTCCTTTTTATGGCTGAGTAGTATTCCATCATATATATATATGGAGAGAGAGAGAGAGACATATATACCCGTTTCTTTATCCATTGATTGATGGGCATTTGGGTTGGTTCCACAATTTTGCAATTGTGAATTTTGTTGCTATAAACCTGCATGTGCAAGTATCTTTTTTGAATAATGACTTCTTTTCCTCTGCGTAGATACCCAGTAGTGGGATTGCTGGATCAAATAGTCGTTCTGTTTTTAGTTCTTTAAAGAATCTCCACACTGTTTTCCATAGCAGCTGTGCTAGTTTACATTCCCGCCAGCAGTGTAGAAGTGTTCCTTGATCACCACATCCATGCCAATATCTACTGTTTTTTGAGGTTTTGATTATGGCCATTCTTGCAGGAGTGAGGTGGTATTGCATTGTGGTTTTGATTCACATTTCCCTGATCATTAGTGATGCTGAGCATTTTTTCATGTTTGTTGGTCATTTGCATATTTTCTTTTGAGAATTATCTATTCATGTCTTTAGCCCACTTTTTGATGAGATTTTTTCTTACTGATTTGTTTGAGTCCGTTGTAAATCCTAGATATTAGTCCTTTGTCAGATGTATATATTGTGAAGATTTTCTCCCACTCAGTGGGTTGTCTGTTTATTCTGCTGACTGTTCCTTTTGCCATGCAAAAGCTTTTTAGTTTAATTAGGTCCCAGCTATACTAGACATTGGCTTAGGCAAGAATTTCATGACCAAAAACCCAAAAGCAAATGCAATGCGATCTAAGTATTTCTATTAGCTGTTCATCTCTTTAACTTCTCCTTCATGAAGGCACAGTGATAGCACACAGCAGATGCTTGTCTGAGTTGCGGTTCCCTTGAAAGCAGAGCTAAGATACAGGTTTACAGACAGGCAGTTTACCTGGAGGTGTGCATCTACTGTACACCGGGTACTTTTGCTTATCTCATCTCATTCAATTATCACAACAACCATAGAAAGGGGAACAATGGCAAGCAAGCTTTAAATGGCACTATTCTAAGCAGTTCACAGATATTCTCCCCAATAATAACACTATGCAGTAATGTAACCACAGTAACCACCAACAATATCATGAGTCCCCTCCCTTTAAAGACACAGAGAGGTTAGGAAAGTGCCTAAGTTTTCCCAGCAAGTAAATGGCATGGTCAAGGCTGAATCTAGGCAATCTGGTATCAGAGTTTCTGCTTTTAGCTGCAAAGCTCTACTGCTTCTGAATCATGGGCTACGATCTTTGTTTTATCAATGAGGAAACTGAAGCTCAGTGTACCATATATATTTGCATTAACTGTCTGGCCACAGACTCTTCTATTAAGCACTCCTAGTGTCCTGGTGGCCTGAGGGGTCATACTTCATGTCACATAATTCTGTCCCTCCCTCCCTCCCTTGTCCTCTTCATTGGGACTTAGGTGATTAGACCAAAGAGAGGTAAAAGGAAAAAGCAACCATACGTTGCTAGCAACTTTTGACTTATGGACTGGTATGAAAAACAAAGTGACCTGAGCCAGTGATCATGTCTCTCAGAAAAACTGAAAATGGACAAGGATAATTTTAATCAAAAAGAAGTCAGAGAGGTATTTAGAGCAGACAGAGAGAATAGACCAGAGCCACATTAATCACAAAATGGTAGTTTCACGAGCCGCAGGGGTCTCTAGTGTTGCCTCAAATCCAGCCCGATTTCAGTCCCAGGCTCACCAAGACCCCAAAGCACTGTGGCTTCTATTCCTGGTTTTCCCTGAGATTTGCCTCCATGAGAATCTCTACTACAAACTCTCTTGATCTGAACTCTCTCTGCTCCTTGTTACCAAGCTCCACATCAAAACCGCTAGGTAGTTAGTAGTGGAACCACATGTAGCTGACTCAGGGTCCATGGACTTTCACAGCCTTCCATCTGGACCAAGGAGAACAGTGTGTCTAGCCTGATAGTTTGTGATTATAGTCCCAGGTGCATTTGAAAATGGAAAGGGGCCAAGGAGGATGGGATGTGCAGCCAAGTTTAACAAATGCTAAGTGGACACAGCACATTACTAGTAACACAAATATCTTAAAACAGGAGAAACATTCAAGGTGAACAGTTTCCTTGAAGAAGTCAGAGCTCAGACTGGAGGAGCTCTGTCCAAGGAGTACTTGTGGAGCACCCCAAGTCTTGGAGAAGGCAAGTATGGCAATATTTCAAAATAACATGAGTATGGCAAGCTTTCAGCCTTGTCTACTCCCTTATTGCAATAAAAAAAAATCGGCGTTATTCCTTAACTTCCTGTATTCCTAAAAATAAAAAAGCACATAAATTTTTCTGCTTATAACAGCAATGTGTGTTTGTTGTACAGGTATTGATCGACTTACGACCTACGCAACTTATGACCATTCGACTTTACGACCACAATCGCTAGCCCCGACTGCTCTGCTGTAGATTTTTGGAGACACTACAGCATTTTGATGTGTATCAAGAATATCGCTACTGCCTGGGAGGCTGTGACGACAAAGTGCATGAATGGCATCTGGAAAAATTGTGTTAAGTGCTATGTTAATGATTTTGACGGATTTGACAGTGAACATGATTTGGGAAAAAATAGTAAAACTCACTAAAGACCTTTCTTTGGAGTGTGAAATGGAAGATATCGAAGAGTTGCTAGACAAAGAATCTGGAGAACTTACAAATGAAGAGCTAATCGAACTGGAAGAAAGAGTGGCGGAAGAAGAAAGAAGAGAAGCGGAGAAAGAAGAGGAGGAGCCTCAGATGACGACATCAACGATCCGCAGCCAAGCACCAGTGGCCAATAAAATGTTTCGTACATGTTTATATATTCTGATATGTTTTGCAATTGGGAAAATGTTTCCTATGGTATTTTTTACACCTGTATTTTGTATTTTTGTATGCACCTGTATTTTGTAATTTTGTATGTTTTGCAAATATTAAACCAGTTGTACTGGTAATGCAGTATTTTACTTAAACCTGACGAATGTAAAAATAAGAAACAAACTGGTGTAGAGATGATACAAATGGCATAAAATGAACAAAGAAAATTATGATATATAACAATAATGAAAGAAAATTATGATAAAATATGACTAAAATATTTTTGTAACATCATACTCAACTTACGACCAAATCGTGTTAAGACTGGTCTGTCGGAACCAATCGTGGTCGTAAGTCGAGCACTAGCTGTATTCCTAAACTGTTTATTTTCTTTCTTGGTTGATTTTTCCAGTTTTCTACTATTGTATATTGTTATTTCCCCTTTCTCTTTTTATCTTACATTTTAATTATGTTTCTTATTATTTTTCCCATTAATTTTCTTTGGAATTTTAAATTGTTTTATATCACCTCTAATCTGTCATTTTTTATTAATTTATAAAATGACAGGAGGGAATCATGTTTGGAAAGAGGGCAACTGTAAACACAGTTCTCTCAGGTATCCCACGAAGAAAACTATTCTGCAGGAACGACATTCCTCCTTCCTATTGATTCTTCTAATATTAATCCTTAGAAAAAGGTACAATATAATAACGTATAAGCTTTATAGCCAGATTTACAGAGTTCGGCATTCAATCTCTCTGTCTCCAACTTGTCGGTTAGTGGTCTAATTATCTCCTTCCAGAACAGTGACAAGAGAACAACTTGAACTCTTATGGTGGTCAGAAATGTGGGATTTAACTAAACGTACACTTAACCAAATAAGCCAGAAACCCACTTCTAATCCTACCCAAGTAAAATGAAAACTATGTTCACCCAAAAAAAAAAAACCAAACATGAATGTTTAGAGCAGCTTTATTTGTAAATGCGAAAAACTAGATATAATCCAAGTATCTTTTAACCAGTGACTAGATGCATAAACTGTGATAGACCGATACAGTGGACTACTGGAAAGCAATAGAAAGAAAGAATTGCTGGTACAGGAGACAGCATGGAGGAAGCTCATGGATGCACTATACTAAGTGAAAGAAGCCGGACTCAGAATGCTACATACTCTGATTCCACTCAGATGACATTTGGGACAAGAAAGCAGATCAGTGATTGCCAGGGGCTATGTACTGGGGAGAAGTTGACTACAAAAGGGCATGAACAAACTTTTTGGGGTCAGGTGTGGTGGCTCAAGTCTGTAATCCCAGCACTTTAGGAGGCTGAGGCAGGCAGATCACTTGATGCCAAGAGTTCGAGACCAGCCTGGCCAACATGGCGAAACTCCGTCTCTACTAAAAATGCTAAAATTAGCCAGGTATGGTGGCAGGCACCTGTAATTCCAGCTACTCGGGAGGCTGAGGCAGAAGAATTGCTTGAACCTGGGAGGTGGAGGTTACAGTGAGCTGAGATTGAGCCACTGCACTCCAGCTTGGGCAACAAGAGCAAAGCCTCAACTAAAAAAAGAAAGAAAGAATATTTTGGATCCAGGGAAATATTCCACATTTTACTGTGGTGGTAGTCACCTAGCTTCATGCATTCATGAAAACCCAGAACTGTACACAAAAATGGTAAATCACACTGCATGTAAATTATACTTTAATTTAAAAACTTTAGGTTTCAGGCTCTGGAATCAGACGGCATTTAAACTTTGCTTCTCTACATTTTGGCCATGTGACCACCGGCCATGTTACAACCTTTCTGAATCTAATTTTCTCGACTTGTAAAACACAGCTAGCTAATAACTGCAGAGGGTTGGGAAAATTAAATAAAATAATGTGTGTAATTGTTTACCCAACACCAGGCCATACAAGTGCAAAATGAACGGTAACTATTATTATTTTTATCCTCCCTTTAAAAGGCTAAGAGGTTGTTTAGGGCACAAGTTTCTAGACAGAGCTGTGTGAGTTTCTCTTTTAAATAGGAAATAGAAGGTTATTAGACAGCTTGTTAAGAACACTAGAGTCTCATAAAAAGAAGACATCTATTTTGCTTTCTGAGCAAAATTTTATTCCCCCACAAAAATTCTTTTCAATTCTTTCTCTAAAATATTGGAGATCAGCTCCAGAAGTCATTTGCTCTTGTTTCTTGAGAGAATAATGGCCATGTTGGGTAACTTTGGGTCCTTGGAAAATAAACAGTAAATAAATAGATAAACAACCCTTCCAAATCTACACCCCAGTACTAGTTCCTGAGGTATTAATTATGCATTCATTCAACCAAAGGGCACCTCTATGTACTGATACTGACTACCCTAGGTGTTGAAAATTCAGCAGTAACCCAAGTAGGCAAAAAGATCTTGTCCATGGAGAACTTTGGTGCTGCATTCAATAAGATCTTCTTTCCTTTTCTTTTTTTGAGACGAAGTCTTGCTGCTGGAGTGCAGGGGCACCATCTCGGCTTACTGCAATCTCCGCCTCCTGAGTTCAAGTAATTCTCTGCCTCAGCCTCCCAGTAGCTGGGATTACAGGCATGTACCACCACGCCCGGCTAATTTTTTTTTTTTCTTTTTTTTTTTTTTGGAGACAGAGTCTTACTCTGTTGCCCAGGCTGAAGTGTAGTGGCCAATCCCGGCTCACTGCAAACTCTGCCTCCCAAGTTCAATGAATCTCCTGCCTCAGCCTCCAGAGTGGCTGGGATTACAGGCACTCACCACCATGCCCAGCTAATTTTTGTATTTTTAGTAGAGATGGCATTTTGCTATGTTGGCCAGGCTGGTCTAGAACTCCTGACCTAAGGTGATCCACCTGCCTCAGCATCCCAAAGTGCTGGCATTACGGGATGAGCCATCATGCCCGACTGACATTTTTGTATTTTTTGTAGAGACAGGGTTTTACCATGTTGGCCAAGCTAGTCTCGAATTTCTGGCCTCAAATGATCCACCTACCTCAGCCTCTCAAATTGCTGGGATTACAGGAATGAGCCACTGCATCTGGCCTCAATGAGATTTTCTGAGTAATCTTCCTAGGTATACTATCCACAGAGATTTGAATGAGACCCTTGTAGCCCCTGGACATTTAGAAACAATTATGAAGACATATCCCTCAACCACTTACCTCTTCTATTTAGTCCCACAATGTGTACCACTCTTCATTTCTCCCTTGTAGATATTAGACCCCCCTCAGACTATGCTTTATAGCCCTCTTTTTCAGTAAATTTTTATCTTAAAATAATTATCAACTCACAGAAAATCAAAATGATAATACAGAGAGTCCAACGTACACTTCACTCAGCTTTCACCATCATAAAATCTTATGTAACTATATGTAGTACCATATCAAAACCAAGAAGTTGGCATTGGTGCAATATTGTTAACTCGACAACTGATAATATCCAGATTTAAACCCCCACTCCATGCCCATTGATTGAAACTCTTGTCAGCTCCTTGACCTTCCAGTGCCTTTCTAGATGGAAAATAGTTTCTCCTCCTGTGGGGACCTGAAGCTGAGGACCCTAAGACTCAGCTGGAATGTCCCTACTCCGCCAATCAGGGAGACTCTTTAAATGCTGTTGTCACAGATTTCTATTCTCAGTCAGTCTGCTGTATATCTGCCAAAACTTTATGCCAGAATTTTATTTGAAACCACAAGGACACTTATTTCCACCTTAAATCACCTCTATTCTCACAGGTCATTGTCTGAAATGCAAGCTTCTCATCTGTTTTCCCGACTTTCATCCTCAGATATCTCCGGGTGTCCTTTTCACCAATCTAACCTTCCACTCTTTTCCTTTCTTCAACTTTTTTCAACTACACTCTCTGAAATTCCTATTTCATCATAATTAAGGTTCCTTACAGACACATACATACACATGTACACACATACACACACACCCCTAAACATACCTTCACAGAAACAATTGTATTGATTTGTTCTTGCATTGCTATAAAGAACTGCCTAAGACTGGGTAACTTCTAAAGAAAAGAGGTTTGATTGGCTCACAGTTCCATAGGCTGTACAGAAGACATAGCTGGGTTAGCCTCAAGAAACTTACGACCATGTTGGAAGGCAAGGGGGAAGCACGCATGTTCTACATGGCTGGAGCAGGAGGAAGAAAGTAAGTGGTGAGGCATTACACGCTTTTAAACAACCAGATCTCGTGAGAATTCCCTCACCATCTCGAATTCACCAAGGGAAAAATCTGCCCCCATGATCCAATCATGTCCCACCAGGCCCCACCTCCAACACTGGGGATTACGATTCAACATGAGATTTGAGTGAAGACACAGAGCCATATGATATCAACAACTTTACCATATTATCTTCAGTAAAACTAGATTCCTTCACAGTCACCACCCCTCCAGAAAACCTTCTGAAATGAAGGACGCTAAACCTTCCTTGCCCCACATCAGCAAACCTGTTCAAACGACAGTGCCATCAACCACCTATGAGACTGACGTGGCATCAGTATTCTCGCAGCTCCTCAGGGTTTCTTCCAAACCCTTGTTCCTGCATCCTTGCATGAAGACCCTCATGGCATCTGACTATTCTGCCTCCTTCCCTACTGATTGCTGTCTTCTACCAGCTGCTTGACATTCCTCATAAACCTTGGTACCTGTTCATAGCACACTTCTCTGTCCCATGACCTGCTATCATAACACCAGTGACCATTCGTGTCCTTGTGGATGACATTTCCAACACTCTAGATTCCCAGGTTCTTGAATTTCTGAATTCTAGTGACCTTTACTTTCACTACACTCCAGCCTTTTATACCTATGGCCACATCCTAGACTGAGTTATAACCCAGAATCCTCCCACACGTGACACCTTGAGCTCTAATGCCTACTTTCTGTACTTATATATTTTGAAGTTTTTCAAAATCACGAGTGCTTTTAAATCTATTTCTGGTGTTATATGTCTATTTCAAGTCCCCTGATGACTCCATTTCCTTCTATAATGAGTGTCTTCCTAAAGTTACTTCCTTTACTACCTACCCAGTGGTTGATGACTTGAATTCATCACCAACAACCAGGCACTCCCATTATTACACCGTATGTAATGTCAAAGTCCCAACAGTGCATCACACCCAAAATCTCTGCCTTATTATTCTACAGCTGGGGCGCTTAGCACTGGTCTTTAGTCAAGCCTCCAATGTAATTTGATGTATCTGTTTGCTTGGCCATAGTAAATTGCTGCTTTATCTTCCATTCTCTTTTAGACCTTCACCACCATTCTCCTCAATTCCCCTATCCACAATGTATCTTTGCCATTTCCACTTTAGTTAGACAGAGTCATGTTTAAGGGATCATTCTGATAGCAGTGAGGTATTGTCATAGCCAGCCTCCAAGATGACTCCAGTGATCATGGCCTTTTGGTATTCATGCCTTTCCAGAGTCTCCTTCCTCCAACAGAATTCCCACAACCAATAGAGTATGGTAGATGAGACAAAAGGTAACTTTTGGGGCTAGGTCATAAAAGGAACTGCAGCTTCTGCCTTGGCATGTTGGATTGTTTGTTCTGGTGGAATCTCGGCTGCCAGGCCATGAGGGCATTCAAACAACTCTGTAGAAAGGGTTACCAAGGAGGAACTGGGACCTCCAACTAACAATCCCAACCAGTATGTGAGCCATGTGAGAGTCACCTGGGAAGTGGATCCTCCAGTTCCAATCAAAGCTTCACACAAATGCAACTCCAGCCAGAATCTTGACTATGATTCGTGAAGAGACCCCAAGACAGAACCATAGGGGTTAAGCTTCTCCTGAATTCCTGACCCACAAAACTATAAGACAGTGTTTATTAATGTTGCTTTAAGTTACACAATTTTAAAATAATTTACAATGCAGACATTCATAACCAACACATATGAGTTTAAGAGAACAAGACCAGAGGCACGCAGATTGGTAAAGAGATTATAAAATAGTACAGGCAAGTGCTGACGAGGGCTAGAATTAGAGCTGTGAGGTTCAGATGGAAGGAGAGTAGACACTAACAAATATTCAGGAATATAAATATGCACAAAACTGAGTGGATGTGGGTATTCTGGGAGCATATAATTATTCTCAGCTTTCTAGCTTTGGTGGCTAGATGCCAAAAATTAAAATAGAACATACAGGAGGAAGAGTATGATTGGAGAGAAAGATGATGAGCTCAGAACTGTGACCTTGAATCTGAGGTGCACTGAGGTTCTCTGTGGCTATGCCACCAAAGACCTCTACAGTGCCCACCTCATTGGTCCCCTTTCAGCCTTTAGCTTTCTGGAGTGCTCTGCCCCATCTGACAGTTAACTGCTCGTTATGTCTGCATTTTCTGCTTTCTTGGATCTTGAATCTTCTGGTTCTTCTTGAATTCCACATTTTCTCCCCATTTTCCCTTACCACTTCTTTTGCTCACCCAAATATTGGCGTTCCACAATATTCCACTTCAACCTGCTTCTGACATTACTCTAAATGCTCTGCATGTTTCCTAGACTCTAGGTTTTGTTTCCCGGGATTCAGCAGAATGAGGTTTTTTGTTTTTTGCTTTTTAAGTGAAGACAAGATTATTAAGACAGTAAAAGAATAAAATAATGGCTATTCCATAGAAGAGCAGAGGCATGAGCTGCTCAGCTGAGTATACTTACAGTTATTGATTATATGCTAAACAAAGGGTGGACTATTCATGAATTTTCCTGGAAAGGGGTAGGGATTACTCAGAATCGGGGGTCCCTCCCCTTTTTAGACTACATAGGGTAATTTCCGAATGTTTGCCATGGCATTTGTGAACTGTCCTGGCACTGGTGAGAGTGTCTTTTAACATGCTCATTATAATCAGAATACGATGAGCAGTGAGGATGACCAGAGGTCACTCTCATCACAATCTGGGTTTTGGTGGGTTTTGGCAGCTTCTGTACCACATCCTATCTCATCAGCAGGGTCTTGGCGACCTATGTCTTGTGCATGACCTCCTATCTCATTCTATGACTAAAAATGCCTAACCTCCTGGGAATGTAGCCTAGTAGGTGTTATTTTACCCAGCCCCTATTTAAGAGGGAATAACTCTGGGTCGAATGCCTCTGACATATTTCCCCCCTGCCTTTTACAAGGGGATCCTTAATCCTAAGGGTTGTAGTGTGACAAAGATCCATTTTCTGTATCTTCTTCAGGCTGAATAAGGACAATGATATAGCAGAATAAGGTTTTAAAAACAAATGACCTAATATATTATCTCTTCTTATGTCTATGTATACAAATTTCTAACTGACATAGTTGTACTCTCCTTCACATAAGTTATAATATTCTGTTACTGATGTAATGTCATATATGCATGTGTGTAGTATGTATCTCTACCTATATCAGTAATATTGAGTAACCGTTAGCTTTGGGGGAGTACTTGGCAGTGGACCTCTAAGCCATCAGAATAGTTTGCAAATATTTCTGTTGCCCTGCTGGACACACAGAATTAAACTTCCATGGTTCTTTGTCCTTTATACTAAAGTAGGGCCGTTTTCTTGCTTTGGCCAATAAAATGTGAAGAAAAGTGTCACATGCAGCTTCTGGCATGAAAACATCAATAGTGACCACATCATTTACCACGTTATCTTTCCTTTACCTTGGTCCTAGGTCCCTGAATGACTATGGGGAGCTGAACTCCCTATGGATGTGCATTAAATGTAAATATGGGAGGGAAGTACACATTAAGTATAAATATGGGAGAGAATTATGAAAGTCATGTTTGTTTGTTTTCTTTTGCTATCATATTATTAGTAGGTTATCCTCACTGATACAACTACAATAAAATTCCACATAATATGAGTGTGTCTCCTGAAGTTCTGAGGCCCCTGGTATCAAGTGAGTAATAGAAAGTTAATGATCTCAAATACCTAAGTTAACTAAGCACTGCTTATGTATATATGAACGCTCCTAGGTAATACATATTGTGATGGTTAATACTGAGTGTCAACTTGATTAGATTGAGGAATACAAAGTATTAATCCTGGGTGTGTCTGTGAGGGTGCTGCCAAAAAAGATTAACGTTTGAGTCAGTGGACTGGGGAAGGCAGATCCACCCTTAAACTGGTGGGTACAATCTAATCAGCTTCCAACAAATAGAAAGCAGGCAGAAAAACATGAAAAAGAAAGACGGGCCTAGCTTCCCAGCCTGCATCTTTCTCCTGTGCTTGATGCTTCCTGCCTTCGAACATCGGACTCCAAGTTCTTCAGTCTGGGGATTCGGGCTGGCTCTCCTTGCTCCTCAGCTTGTAGGGAGCCCATTGTGAGACCTTGTGATCATGTAAGTTAATAATAAACTCCCCTTTATGTATATATATAATATATAAATATAGGATATATTATATATATTATATAAATATAGGGTATATATATATTTAGACAGAACTAATAGGCTATATATATATATCTCCTAAATTTTCTGCACATTTTCTGCTTTTCCTCTAAGAGAACCCTGACGAATACACATACCAATCCCAGGAGTGGTAGCTGAAGACTTCCTCCTGTTTTCACACTTAAGGAAGAAATAATTAGTTGGTTTAAAGTTACTTTTTTCAATTGCAATTTTGAAACTTAGGCCAAGTACACAGAATACTTGAAACTCTTTGGAACATCCTCTGGGTTCTCAGAAGTACATAAAATTTTCAGGACACCATCTAAATGTGCAAGATTGTTTAAAGAATATAGTAAAACATTTGGTTCCTTGGTGTTGATAGGATCAAGCTATGAAAAAACCATCAGAATCTAATTTTAATATAATTCTATTATCTCCATGTATTTATTAAATATCACTATGTTATGACAAGTTGCTATTATTAATTTTTTCTTAATCTAGGTAAACTTCGGATGATATTAACCCAGGAAAATTTGTAGAATACAGGCAATTCATGTTAAAATGAGTTTTTCCAAGAGTTTACATATAATATTGCATATATGCCATTTTACAAAAAAATCCTATGAGAGTTTCTCCATTTGTATCATTTCACCACTTCACCTTTTGACCTATTCCCATACAAGGAAATTATGGATGAGGGCAAAAATGATAAATAATGGGTCATTCAAATAAATGAAATCTTTCCAGAATACTGATAGGGTCTTCAGTATATCCATATCTTTCCTCAGATGGTTACATTAGCTACATTTTCCCAGAAGATTTTGAGAGAACTCTTAGAATTTTTCAGCACTCTGAAGAATATATGATATGTGTCTTAGTCAGCTCAGGTGGCTATACCAAAGTACCACAGACTGGGTATTTTAAACAACAAACAGTTATTTCTCATGATTACGGAGGCTGGGAAGTCCAAGATCAAGGTGCCAGTGTCATTGAATTCTGGTGAGGGCTCTCTCCTGACAGCTGCTTTCTGCCTGTGTGCTCACATGGCTTTTCCCTGATGCATATACATGAAGATTGAGAGGGAAATTTCTCTCTCTTCCTCTTCTTTAATCCTTCTTCCATTTAGAAAAAAAAAATGCAGCTTGCTGCTAGTGCTCATTGAATTTTACATAAACATGCTCTTTGAGGCTGAAGCAAATCTGATTTTCAATGTGAAAATAAAATAGAAAAACTGTTCTTGGAGTTATTTTTACACAGAACTAACATCAGAATCATCTGAATCATCAGAATTGTATATTTTGGAAAAATCAATTTCATCAAATGAGTCTTTGGCCAACAACTGCTTGAGAGTGTTGTTAACATCACAAGAAGGAATGCTATGGAACACTACGTTTTCTAGGATTTCACATTTCCAGCAATCAGGATTACTATATTTTGTAAATAGAAGTACCACTACTGCAAACAGAATGCTATAAATAGAATGATGTCTTTTGTTTCCAAAGTTGAAATACTAGAGCAATGCAAAAATAATAATAAAAGTGAGATATTTTTGTGGCAAAGTCATCTTGGGATAAACGCTTTAGCCACAAGCACTTCTGGTGAGTATTCTCGGGGCAAACAGGAAAAGGGTTAAGAACACTGACTCACCTTGAAGACCTAATTTAAAACTAATTACCTCTGCAAAGCCCTATTTTCAAATATCATCCACTGGGGGTGAAGGCTTTAACACAGGACTTTGGGGTAGGAAGACAAACTTTCCAGTCTAACAAGATGATATATTATAACACTCTTTAACAGTCATATCGTAGATCAGTGTAGGCATTGTTAAGCAAAGAATGTAACAGCTAGATAACTGACGTAAAAAAATACTCAGTCTTGAGAGAAATAGTCATCTTCTTTTTGTCTGAACTTTTAGATTGCTTATTTACAATAAAACATATTGACTAGGTAATAAGCCAGCTCCACAATGAACCCATAAATGTGTGCAATGATAAAAAGGCCCTAGACAAGAAAGTTTCCAAACCCTAGAGACTAGATCAAATGAGCTACATATGAGGGCATGGGGTTAGGGCAATCTGACCATGTGCAATCTCAACCCATAATGTCTTTTCTCATTACACAATTAAAGAAACTTTACATAAAAAGTTATCCATAATACAAAAGCTACCATTAGGCAGCATGAGAGAACAATTGGTTTTAATTTAAATAATGCATAAGCTTACTTATTATTATAAATGAATCTTTGGTGTCCTGACAATTTATTACACTGTGCTTGGTATTTGGTACAATATACAAATTTCCTTTCTCCAGAAGATAAACAAGTCATTTCTCAACAAGGGCTAAAGCAGTGAACAAGATTCAATTCTACAAGTGACCCCAGGCAAATGAATAGACAGCCATGGTACAGCTACTAAATGTTCAAGGAGTGCAAATGTCAGGAACTATGGACACATTCAGGGGGCACCTGACCCTGTCTAGAAGTTTTAGGAAAACCTTCCTGGAGGAAGTGCTGTGTGACTGAGTACAGATTAGTCATGTGAAGAAATGGGGGTGGGAGTAGGGCGTTCAAGAGGAGGGCTGGAGTATTCTAAGCAGAAGAAAGAAGGTAAGTTAAGTGGGGGGAAAGATCCCACACAGTAAGGGAAAAGGACATTGTTGCATACTCCAGGAGCACAGCCTGAGAGGTGGGGAGTGCCCAGAGATGAAAGTGGAGGTATCCAATTGAAATAGTACCTGTACATTCATATTTGGTTTTTCAACATATCTAGGGTATTAGCTGAGTCATTCAATAAATTTTGGTATTTTTTAAATGCTACCTTGATCTCAAGATGGTGAATACCAGAGGCTGAGGGGTAGGGGAGATTGAGATGTTAGTCAAAGATTACAAAATGTCAGCTAGACAGGAGGAATAAGTTCAAGATACATCATGGCAACTACAGTCAATAGCAATACATTATATACTTTAAAATTACTAAGAGAGTAGATTTTAAGTGTTCTCACACCCCAAAAATGATAAGGATGTGAGGTCATGCATATGTTAATTAGCCTGATTTAGCCCTTCCACGATGTATGCAGATATATCAAAACATCATGCTGTATATTACAAATATATAAAATTTTTATCAATTTAAAAAAATAAACATTTCTTAAAAGATTGAGAGAAGTTTCATTTTATTTCTATAACCATAATATATTTGCTATTTAAAATCTGCCTAGTTTTTCTGAATAATATTCCCATTCCTGTCTCAAGAGTTTAGGTACTATTCTTTGATTTTTATTTTTGTTGTTGTTTAATTTAACCCATTGTTATTGACATGTTGGAGCAATTGATTAACTGTCAGCTATAAATACTTTCTAGGTCTTAAATTCACATAAAATATTTAAGATTTTATTGAATATCACCAGTAGTTGGTACAAAACAGAGAAAGAAAATATTTATTTATTTATTCATTCAACAAATGTTTAGAGTACCCACTATGTGCCAGGCCCTGTGCTAACACCAGAGAAAGAGCAGTGAACAAAAAAGATGAAAATTACGGAGGTTGCTTTTTAGAAGACAAACAAAAATACACAGACACACACACAAAACAAGAAATGGTGAGTAAAACATATTTGATGGTGCACACTATCTTAAGTATGTGATCAAGATTAACTTCACCAGTGATATCATGTGGCTGGCAGGGATGTCCTGCTGAGAAAGGGCACTTCACCACTGTGCTAGCTTTCTAAAATCCAGAGCCTCAGGCTAATCATAAAAAAATACACAAGCCCAAATTGAGGGAGGTGTCTCAAAATACTTACTACGCATCAAAGTTGTCAGTGTCATGATAAACAAGCAAGGCCTGAGAATCATGTCTCAAATCTTAGGAGACTATAGAAACATAAAAACTAAATGCAACATGGCATCCTGGGTGGGACTCCGGAACAGAAAAAAGATAGTGAAAAAATGAGTCAAATCCAAAGAAAGTCTGGGGTTTAGTTGATAGAAATGAACTAATGTTGGTTTATTAGCTTTGACAAACATATCAGAGTGTATGTGAGATAACATTAGGGAAACGAAGCTGGGTGAGGCGAGTCTGTGAGAATTCTCTGTACTATCTTTACAACTTTTCTACAAATCTAAAAGTCATCCCCAAAGAAAAAAGTCTATTATTCACATACAACCTCTATAACATAAAGAAAAATACGTAATATAAGAAAAAGCATAACAAAAATGTACAAGGCCATTATGAGAAAGTTGTAAAACTCTCAAACAACTTTAATGCTGACCTAAATAAATGGAGAGAAAAGCCATTTTACGCACAGAAACTTTCAATGTAATAAGAATGTCAATTCTCCCTACATCAATCTATAAATTCAATATAATTTCAATCAAAATGCTGATAAAAATTTTTACAGATGTCAAGAAACTGATTCTAAAAAGCATATGAAAAAGTAAAGAGAAAGAAAACCCAATTCGAATATCAAAGAAGAACAGAAGTAATCATAAATCTGCAGTGAGTAAAGCAGTGTGGCATTTTTATAGATGTTGCCAAATAAAAACAGCGAGAACAGGCCTGGCGCAGTGGCTCATGCCTGTAATCCCAGCACTTTGGGAGGCCAAGGTGGGCAGATCACCTGAGGTCAGGAGTTAGAGACCAGCCTGGCCAACATGGCAAAATCCCACCTCTACTAAAAATACAAAAATTAGCCGGGCCTGGTGGTATGTGCCTGTAATCCCAGCTACTCAGGAGGCTGAGGCAGGAAAATCACTAGAACCCATGAGGTGGAGGTGAGCTGAGATTGTGCCACTGCACTCCAGCCTGGGTAACAGGGTGAGACTCTGTCTCAAAAAAAAAAAAAAAAATTATCTGGGCTTGGTGGCAGGCACCTGTAATCCCAGCTACTTGGGAGACTGAGGCAGGAGAATCCTTGAACCCAAGAGGGAGAAATTGCAGTGAGCCAAGATCACACCACTGCACTCCAGCCTGGTCGACAGAATGAGACTCCATCTCAAAAAAAAAAAAACCAACAAAACAAAACCAACAAGAAACCCAGTGGAAGGGGATAAAAAGACCAGAAACAAATACGTATATGCATACATACATAAACACACATTTAAATATATGCACATATAGAGAGAGAAAGGAGAGAACATTAGATTTGCTAATAAAATAAATGAGAGAAAGGAGGGTATGAAGTGGAGAAGGGGTGGAAGCAGAGATTTTAGATGGCAAGGCCAGGGAAGGCACTGGAGAAAGAGACCTGAGTGGAGGGAGGTAGCCACACACACTGATAGGGGGGAAGAGCACTTGGCAGAGACCAGCGAGTACATAAGGCCCTGAGGCAAGAGCCCGCCTGCTGTGTCTGAGGAACAGCAAAAAAGACAGTAAGGTTGGAGAAAAGTGAAAAAGGAGGGAAAAGTCACCGAAGAGTCAGAGGTGGTGGGGGAAACCAGCCACGTGGGGTCTCATGGGTCAGACCCTAAGTGAGGCAGGAACATTAGAAGGCTTTGAACAGTGGAGTGACATGATCTATCAAACTGTATTCCAGCTGTCATTTTCAAAATAGACAAGGGCAAGCAGGGGAGCAGAGTTGGTCCAAAGTAGCAGGAGTGACAAAAAGGGTTAAATTCTGATGACATTTCACATGTAAAACTGACTAGATCTGTGGACAGACTAGATATGGGAAAAGCAAGGATGACTCCAAGTGTTTTGGTCTGGGCAATGGAAGAATGGAATTGCTATTAATGAAGAGATGAAAGAATACTGGAGAAGCCGGTTTAGTGGAAAGAATGGAAGCTCAGTTTTGAACAGGTTTGGTTGGGAATGCCTAGAAGACATCCATGTGGAAATGTGGGTGGGCAGTTGGTTGAATGAGTCTGTGTTTTACTGGAGAATCTTGGTTACAGATATAGATTTGGGAGTCAAGTAAGCAAATAAGTGGAATTTAAAGCCATATAATTTGAGAGTATTACAGGGTGATTATAAATATTAATGTGCAAATGGATCACCTGGACATCTTGTTTAAATGCAGATTCTGAGTCAGTAGGTCTGGGGTAGGACATTTCTACCAGGTGAAGCTGACCTTGCTAGCTCCCATCTTTGGCTAGTAGGAAGGACATAAGAGGTGAGAGTAGATGAAGAAAAGTGAGTCATAGTCTGGCAGGGCACAGCGGCTCATGCCTGTAATCCCAACACATGGGAGGTGGGCAGATTGCTTGAGCCCAGGAGCTTCAGACCAGTCTTTGCAACAAGGCAAAATCCCATCTCTACAAAAAATACACAAATTAGTCAGGCGTAGTGACATGCACGTCTACTTCCAGCTACTAAGAAGGCTGAAGTGGGAGGATCACTTGAACCTGGGAGGTGGCAGTTGCAGTGGGCCAAGACTGTGCCACTGCTCTCCAGCCTGGGCTGGACAATAGAATGAGACTAAAGAGAGAGAGAGATATTCAGAGTCTGAATTCTGAGGTTCTCTAATCCTGAGAGGTTGGAAAATCAGCAAAGGAGAATGAGGATAAACAGCCAGAGGCAAATGAAAAAACAGGAATGTGCATTGTCCCAGAAGAATGAGGAAGTGATCTACTCTGCACATGATTCTGATAGGTCATGCAGGATGAGGACTGAGAACTCTGGGAACTGATCACTGGATTTGGCTGTGTGTAAGTCATCGGTGACTGACAAGAACAGCTGCAGGGGCTCCATCTAATTGGATGGGTTCAACAGAGAAGGAGAGAGGAGAAACTGGAGACAGCTGATACAGTCAACTCTTTTAAGGAGCTTTGCTGTAAAGGGAATAAGAAAATTAAAGATACAACTGAAGGATAAAAAAGGGTCAAAGTAAGATCTCTTAAGGTGAGAGGAAAAAAAAATTTTTATGCCAATGGGAATGATCGGCAGAAAGAAATCAATGATGCAGGGAGACAAGGAGAATGCTGGAACAATGTGCTAGAGTGGGTAAGAGGAAAACGGGATCCAGTCCTTGAGTGGTGGCATTAGCTTTACCAGGAGAACAGCAGGCCATTCTTAGTTTCAAGCAATCTAGAATTCATAGGCTTCCTGACAGGTAGGTGGGGAGATGCAGGATGGGAGCAATCTCCTCTGATTGCATTTCTTTTTTTCACTGAAATAGAAGCAGGATTATTAGCTAAGAGTGAGAATGGGGGAGATTTGAGGCTAGAGAAGAAAGAATGACCTACTCACCTTAGAGAGTGGAAAAATGACTGGATTAGAGAAATCCGGTGTGATTACTGGGCAGGGCAGCATTAAGTGCCCACTTGAGATTAACAGTCGGGAATTTAAAGTGAGGCCAGTCAGATTGGCTGTTGTTCTCCAGCCACATTCAGCCCCATGGGTCAAAACACAGAGAAAGCACAGAGCTGGATCAGCAAGACTGTGGTTTAACCACAAAAATCAATTTTAAAAACGTTTTGAGTCTCATGTGAGTCAACAGCCATGCCAGACACTGACATCACAATAATAGAATAATAATAACAATTAGAGAACTTTTCATATATGCCACATGACATGCTAAGCTCTCTATCAAAAAGAATATTCACAAAACAGCCTACGATAGAGAATGAATGCAATTAGCACCATTATATAGATAAAGGAACTGGGGCTAATGTGGATGAATAACTCACTCGAGCTCATATGTTTAGTAACAGAAATAAGTGGGAGTTGAACCCAGTGTTCTTGGTCAGCTCCGAGACTAGTGAGGAGGCCCACTAGAAAAAGGGTTGGAGTCCTCAGTAAAACATGCTCCAGGCAGCCCAGGAACACAGAGCTAGCTACTTTTATTTTAAAAACTAATAAAATAAAATAAAATAAAATAAAATTCATACATTTGTAACAAAAATCAGTGGATCTAAAGATTTAATGCGAAGTGCACATTTCCATAGGTACAAATGTATTCATCATTTGTGCTCTGGTTGAATGGCAGTTACCCAAAACATAACAGGGGTGATGCTCTCCCCACACCCTGGGAGTGACCCAGCATGACTGTGCTTCTTATGCAGTGACTTCAGGACTCCACGACCTTGGCCACCCATGCAGGCTACCCACAAAGTCCCTCCTCAAAGATATTTTGGGAGACAACGAATGTCAGGACTTCAATGTGTGCCTTCCTCTTGATATCACTTCCATAGCTTTAGATACAAGAGTCTGCAATGGGTGGAATCAGTGAAAAGAGGGTTTCTTATGTCAGGCTTATTTTAGGGATTCCTAAAAGAAAGGGTTGGAAGGTCCTTTTTCGAAATGGCTCTTATGGAAAGGAAACCCAGAAACTGATTCTGTAATGCTTCCTTTGAAAAAATGGCTACTAATTTCTAGCACAAAATACCAAACAGGTATCTGTGCTATTTGGGTCTACAATGTGCCAGCCCGGGCTAGCCAGTTTACAAATGTGTTCTTATTTAGTCTGCTCCTCAGCCCTGGGACGTGGCATTTAGGGCTTGATAAATTGCCCATGGTCTCTCAGGTAGAAGAAGACAGAGCTAGGATTCTAACCCACCACTTAAGGAATAAAGCCCTCAACAGAAGAAGAACTCTGCCTCTATTCACTTCTTTTTTCCCTTTCCTTCTCCTTCTTCTTTGCCTAGCAGAATCTCCTCTCAAAGCTTTAGAAATGACCAGCACTTTGGGAGGCAGAGGCGGGCAGATCACCTGAGGTCGGGAGTTCAAGGACAGCTTGACCATCATGGAGAAACCCCGTCTCTACTAAAAATACCAAAATTAGCTAGGTGTGGTGGCGCATGCCTATAATCCCAGCTACTCAGGAGGCTGAGGCAGGACAATCACTTGAACCCAGGAGGCAGAGGTTGTGGTGAGCAGAAATCATGCCATTGTACTCCAGCCTGGGCAACAAGAGCAAAACTACGTCTCAAAAAAAAAAAAAAAAAGAAAAAGAAATGACTCAACTTTTCCAACACACTCCAAAAATACGCTTCAAACCTTTATTCTTTTCCCCCTAAATCAGCAAATAAAACTAGCAGGTGAGTTTTCTCCTAGGCACTTTATGGACTATAAATGAGGCCACAAGTAATAATGGACAAAAAGACAAATAGGTAATGGCAACTGCCCAGGCCGCCAGTGTGCAGTGGTCAGAGGAGGCTTGCCATTCTTTAAAGATACAGAGTCTTGCTCTGCAGACAGCAGGAAAATTCATAAATGCCCTTGGGGTAATTGGGGGTTGCTCCACCCACATGATGAAGGGGTGCCGTGAATTTCATTCTCCAGCCCTCTCACCGGAGACACACTTACACTAGGTGTTCCATAAAAGTTTTATGAAGCTAATTCCTGTGACAAAGAAAGCTCCTGCAGATGATCAGTAATGTAATAGTGCTTTAGCTAAGATGCCATATTCAAGGCAGCACATGGATATGTAAATTTATGCTTCCCTTGGGAAAAGGAAAGAAAGCCATGATGCCATGAAGAATGGAAATATGTTCTGAAGGCTGAAGGAATCCTTGGGGTTTCTCCAGTTTGTCCGGAGCTGCTTTCCTGGAGCAGGTCTTTTGCAGTCCACAGGTGTGCACATTCTATGAACCTGGGACTACTACTCACTGGTGAGGGAGCTCTGGCAGCCCTTCCTGCCAGCAACTGAGATCTCCCCCAGTTCTTATACACCTCTGAGTCAAGCCTTAGGGCACTGTCCAGGTGCCAAGAACATCCAGTCTCCACAGTGGGGAAATCACATCCTTAACATAACAAGATTAACTAGGAGGACAGGTGAGGTAAGCCATGCATTTTTGCCAACCTGGTGTCTTAAAATGCCCTGCCCAGCAACAGCTCTGATGCCATGTCAAACTGGCTGGAGCTGCTTCCTGGCAGAAGTCCTCAGTGGCTCAATTCAGAAGGAAGACTAACATAAGATGAGAGAAAAAGTTGTCCGTTCCCAAATTTTTCTTCAGGGGGTCAAGGTGCTAAAGTCACACAGTGTTAATAAAGCCCTCTGGGAAATCACAGAGAGCAGAATAAACAAACAGGTGAGTCAGAGTGGATTTTGCTTTTGCTGGTGTGTTTCAGTGTCATTGACAAAACCAGAGCCCTCTCTCCGGGCACTGACAACCAAGGACTGACCCCCAAGAGTCTACAGCTCTGAAACTTGGAACAGTGGCTGGCTTGCTATTCAGTTAGCACATCTTCCCCTCTGGGCTTCCTATGTGTCTGCCTGACTGACCCCAGTGGAGCCTTTCTATAAGGAAGGTTATCTTGATGAGAAAGATTCCCTCGTCTGGGCTCCCAGGCTCCCAGGCTCCCAGACGATCCTTGGTCTGATCCTCCCTGGTAAACTCATGTGACTGTTCATTTTGTTTTCACAATAGAACAGCTTTCTCACAAAAGCATCCCAAAGACTCAAGCACATCATTTAGGATTCCAAGTTTTACCTCTTAAGGAGAATGGCAGTCCTTTAAAATGTGCCTTGCATCAGAGAGAGGTGACGAGTGGGATGAGGAGGTAACTGTGGGTAAAACCTTTAAAAAATGAACAAGTAATTCCATTAAAGTAATTAGGGCAAAGGTTCTAAAAGAGACCATGTTAAGAAACCTGATTCAAGAGCTGTAATTTAGCCAAGTGTATTGCTAAGTAATTCCAAGATTACCCAGCAGCTTAGTATCCTCTTTTGGAGTTTCCCTTGATAAGATGTTTCCTTAATGAACTTGCAGGTGCTCATCTTCTTAAACATGAGAAGGTTGGAAAAAATAGTATCACAACCAGAGACAGTGGGATAATTTTCTCTGCCCTCACCTCTATGAAAGAAATATCTGCCCAACTACCACCTCCCTACCCTTTGGATACCTCTTCATTCTAGTTTAATAATCTTTGATTTCAAGGAACAGAGATGCAATGAAATTAGTTCAAACAAAGACAGGGAGAAGGAGAAAGGATTACATAAGGTAAAGACCACCCACCAAGCTCAGCAGAATCACATGCAAATTGGAGCTGGAACCTCAGAGGGTCTCAGAAATGCGGCTTCTCCTCCACCCCCTCTCTCTGCACCATTGGGTCTTGTATTTCTGCTTCTCTTGCACATCCCTTCCATTTTCCTCACTGCCTCTGCTTCCTGGGTTTCCATGATTCTGGGAGGCAGAATCATGTCTGTAGATATTTCATAAATTCACTTGAGAATTACCTTAGCTGGTTTGCATTCCCCGGCTCTGCCACTTACCAGCTGTGTGACCTTAGGAAAGTGATCGCATCTCAGTCTGGTTTCCTCATTTTCTAATGAAGATAGTGCTATCGCCCACCTGATAGGATTAGTCCAGTGCCTGGCACACAGGAAGCATGTCATAAATTGCAGCAACTAACACTATCATTGTGGCTGCTACTGTTGTCACTGCTTGTAGTTACTTCTAATTCGAGCTGCCACACAGCTTTGGCTTTTCAGGACGCAAAGGCAACCTACTCCATAGGTGACCTTGCATTCTAGCTACCCCAGACAACAGTCCTGGTTTGTGGTGTTCTCAGTAAAGCTCACATGGGTGCCTGCCATGGTTCCATCAGCTCTTATCACCCAAGCCCTCATCAGAAGGATCTATTGGTGAAGGATGATCCTAAGGAAGTATGCTTTGAATGTGACACATCCCCCAAAACATATCTTCTACATTCTTCCATGAACATTAAAACAAAGCTAAATAGTTTTTAGCTTTTCTTAAAGCTATTATTCTTAGAGCTCCTTATTCTCTATTAGGAGTCCAGTATAGCAAGGATACTGTCAGGAAACACTTTTGATTCTGAAGGTCTCATGTATCTTTTTTTAAATGTTAGGGTGAAATCCTCTCAGAGATTAATGCTGGGCCCCAAAATACCTGTCAGCCCTCAGAGCGTGTTCTCTCCTCTCTTAAAATCCACACAGTTCAAATCAGTGAGCCTGTCTCTGCCAGAGACCTGCTATCCTGTGACAGGTGTCTAACTCACCCCACAGCATGTTTTTTTTTAATTCCCCAAACTAAAATCAAGAGCTTTTATTAATCTACATCTTATTCTTTCTATATACCAGTTTCTAATATGTGATCAGTACTTGTCTGTGCCCACATTTTCTGCTCATTGGTCATAATGGATGCTTCACTTGAGAATTAAACCCAGAGCTCAGCCACAGTTTCCCCTCCAGTTTCCCTGTGATTTAAGTAGCCTGTCCAGACATGCTCTAACTGCAGGTGCCCACAGTGCTCTCCTGCACCTCGGTTACTCTTGACTTCATGGCCACAGCTGATAAACAGCACCTGAACCTAGGATCATGGCAACTTAGAATGTTTGAGTCAGTTTCTGTTAGATTCACAACTATGGAGATAGTTAAAAGGAAAAAAAAACTGCCTTCAGTAGGCAGTTGGTTTGGGGTGGCCTGGGCATTTTGTTCATGATATCAATATTCAGGAGATTTAAATTTTTTTAATTTAAAATTAAGATAATTTGCATACAGTAAAGTTCACTCTCTTTACTATGCAGTTGTCAGATTTTGACATCACATACAAGTCAGGTGGCCATCACTTTAACAAGATACGGAACAGTTTCATTACCCAGAAATGTTCCCCCATGCTCCTTTGTGGCAGATACTCTACTCTAAAACACTCCCTAGGTGATTGAGATGGGCAGCCATGCAGGGGAATCAGTGATAGGGTCCCAACCCTTTTACAAATGGAAAAGTTGTGTGACTTGCCCAAGATCATGCTGCTTGACAGCTGGGGCTAGGACAGAACCTAGGTCGTCGTTTCTCAGTTTTACTTTCTTCCAACACATGCCACTTATTCTAAAGTATTCGTGTCCACAGTGGTTCCTCCAAGTAAAAACATATCTATGAAACAAACAATAAAATGAAATAACCACCAACTGAACTGAAGAAACCCCAAATTAAAACAGAGTGAAATAAAACGGCCACAACAGGTAATCCTGAGATTCCTTAAATTTACCTGAACATACTCAGCAGCCATAGCAAGATAGGAAAGAATGATTGTACCTTATTTCCAGCACAAAGTGCTGCTCTTTTCTTTCTTTCTCTTTTTGCAAATACTGTGTGTCCTACCCCGTGCTAAAGTACACCTGCGGCGAATCACCTTTAGAGATATGCCACAAAACTTAGCTTCCTTCTTCTATTATGCCTCTGATCTGGACAATGAAAAGGGGCACACTTAGAGAGAAACATGCTGCAGATATCTGAGGGTGACTGGCAGATAGTCCTGATCCAATTATGGCCCTAATGATCAGCCTATAAATAAAGCAGCTTTGCCTGTTTTAGATGAGCTTCCCAAAGATAGAAGTCATTTTGTCTTGAGAAGCTTGCAGCCCTACCCAGGGGATGGGCCATGTAAGGCCACAGAAGTTTGAAACCCTCTGTGTTTTTCAAGAGAAAACCACTGGAGCTTCATGTGGGTGTGCCCACATATGGCAGCACAACGTGTGGGAAAGATCCATGCTGGGGGTAAAGAGCATGTGCTGCTTTGCTATGTGTGTGCCCAAAGCCAAAGTAAAGAATCATTTAAAATCCTAGGCATGGACTCAAAAGACAACAGCAAGCAAGAGTCGTCACTTCCAACAATGTGAACCTTTCATGAAGTCTGAAGTAATTTTCCATCCAGAGATTTGTTTTTCATGTTCTCTCCTGTCTGTCTCTGTGTAGGAAATGCCCCAGGAGGGCCCTGCATTCCCATAGGTCGTTAGGTGTTTCACAGAACCTCAGGCCTACATCCTAAGCAGTTTCCTTCCTTTTCTTTCTTTGGTCTGTGATGCTACCAGCCCCTTCCTGAGGTTGATGGTGATCTTCTAAAGCCATGGTGGGAGACCTTTCTATGACCTTGAACACAGAGTAGCATTCATGGACAATTAACTTCCCAACCACGTACCTGGCTCTCTCTGGCATTCAAATACTATGCCTGGATGCTGGCATCAAACCACGAGGGTCTGAATCCTGATTCCACTATTTTTTTTTAAGCATGTTAGTGGATAAGCTATTTAGCCTCTTTTGGGTCTCAGTTTCCTCATCTGAAAATTGAGTGCAGTCATAATACCAAACACAAAGCAGGGGTTGTGTGAAAATGAGAATACCTAGCGAAGTGAACACTATCATCTTGGGGAAACTTGAAAAACTCTAGCCCAACCTGGCTTCCTTAAGAAATACTGTATCTGAAATATCTCTTGCTGGGGACAGGCAACTGAGAACAAACAGTTACAGAGAATTTATGGACAGTCTTAAATAATTAACTTAAAAATCATTTTTGTGATGCTTCACCAGACTATTTAAAAATATATAAAAACGAGCACTTTGCCCAGAATTTTAAAGAAAAGCTCTTCTGAATACCCCGATGTTTTTGCCATTATTCAACCTGTGAGGCCACGTCACCATTCCCAACATTCCTAGCAAACTACCGGGGAATGTTAGAGAATCAGGGTTTAAAAACAGACCATTTTCCTCATTGTCCTTGCTGCAATTAACTGTGCCACAATGGACAAATGTGTTCTCCACCTGCGCTGATGAGGAGCACGTATATGACTATTATTATATTTGTGTGATTTTCCATTTTCCTACAGTTTCTCAGTCTTCTGTACATTATATCTCAAAAATACCTAAAGAGGTACCTGTGTGGAATGAAAAGCAAAACTTAGCCATCTTCAGGCTCTGCTTCTTCTTCAAAGTTGGTTTGAGAAGGGGAGAATCCATTGTGCTATCAAAACCTGGCAATTCTCGGTGAGGATGTGTTTCAAGAAGCACCACATCAGACAACAGTGCAGGATCAGCTCTACGCTCCCGTATTCACTTGAAATTTCTCGCATTACATCTTACACAACAACAGTATAAAGAGACGTGTGAGAAGTTTCAGAACTGTCCTGCAATGGACACAGCTCTGCCAACAGCTAGCCGTGTGACCTCGAGTAAGAAACACAGCCTCTCAAAGTCTCAGCTCTATCAGCTGTCAAACAGCCTGCAGGACTATTTTGAGAGTTGAATAGCACACGTAAAGTACTGGCACATATAAGTGCTTACAAAATTGAACTGTTTATCATTATGAGACTCCAACTCAGTCCATTAGCATCAAGTACCATTGCATCAGTATCAAGAGTTTTAACTACGAAAAGAAAAAAGGAAGCTCTGTGTAGTTAGGTTCTTTCTGCTCTAACATAAGGGCAGAGCTAAGAGTGAACAGTGAACAGCTCCCAGGCCAGATCCACCATGAAGAGCTCAAGGTATGGTTTTGTTTTTGTTTGGTTTTGGTTTCTTGTAGTGGAGATTGCCACATAGGAACAGACGGCAGCAAATAAGTATATTAAAATTTCGTTGTTCAAATATGTATTTATAATTTCTGTATAAAGTAATGCCCCTTTCAGAAAGAGACATAAGATTTTATTACCTAGATTGAAATGCCTTTAAAAGAAATCATCATTGACCCTTGAAGGATTTGTTGCTTGGCTTTTTCCATTTTCACCTGACTTGGTTTTTTATTTGATCAGACTACAAACTAGTTGGAACTCGTTTTGTAAGAGCTAGTACACCTTCCTACATCAACATGGAAAAGTTAATTAATCATAATAGCTGTGTGGGACATTGTGTATGCACCAAGTGAGAAGGCTTGTTTGCTTAGTCAATGCCAAAGACCCATGTTTTTATAGAAAGCTGGTGGCTGGTACGTTTGTCTCTATATTCTCAATACAAATATTATCTGAATTCCTTTAACCTGGCCAAGCAATACAGAAGAGACAGGAATCCCAGGGACAAATGATGAATTGGTATAGTATTTAAATAGATGGGATGTAAGATCAATGGATTTCAGCTAATAGATGAGATGTAAGCTCAATGGTTTTCAGATGAACAAACAAGTCTAAAACTATTACTGATGAATCCTGAGTACTTATTCAAAAATAAAATTCTGTATCTGTTGGGGTTTATTGGATACTACCTGGAAAAAAGTACAACATTCATGCTATACAAGAATGACAAAATTACTTGGAGGAGAAAGCTTGCCTATAATCAATTATAGAATTTTTCTGGCATGTTACTGGGCTCCACAAAGAGCTGTGAACAACGAATTTGACACATGTGGGATCATCTAACTTTCAGTACAGATATTCAGTATGCTAAATGTAAGACTTATTGTCATTACAACTCCACAAATGCTTATTTTGCAGAAATTACAGAGGTAGGTGTTCGGCAAAGTGGGCAGAGTGATGAAGATAAATATATCTTCCCAGCTCCCCCCAAAAAAGCCCAAATAATGTGCTGGAAGATAAGGCCAACACAGAAATGGCAAAACAAGGAAGCAGGGAGCAGGAATAAAACTGGTGAAGAAGGCCAGGTGCGGTCGCTCATGCCTATAATCTCAGCACTTTGAGCAGCCGAGGTGGGTGGATCACCTGAGGTCAGGAGTTCGAGACCAGTCTGGCCAACATGGTGAAACGCCATCTCTACTAAAAATACAAAAATTAGCTGGGCATGGTGGTGGCCGCCTGTAATCCCAACTACTTGGGAGGCTGAGGCAGGGGAATCTCTTGAACCCAGGGGCAGAAGTTGCAGTGAGGCGAGATTGTGCCATGACACTTCAATCTGGGTGACAATAGAGAAACTCTGTCTCAGGAAACATAGAAAAATAAATAAAAAAAAACAACTGGTGGAGAAAGTAAAAACAGGCACCAGGCATAATCAGGCTTTTTCAGAATCTATCAAAATCCTTTAAAAGTTTGTAGCTTTTACTCAGTAATTCCATATTTATAGAAATTTACAATAAGAATGATATCTAAAAATTCACACAAAAATATTTTAAACAAGGACAAATATAAAGAGATAAAACTATGTTTGTATTATTTATATTATTATTAATTTATGCAAATATAAAAAACACTTATAGCAAGGACAAGTTAGAAACAATTAGAATTTCAAGGCCAGGCACGGTGGCTCACGCCTGTATTCCCAGCACTTTAGGAGGCCCAGGCAGGTGGATCACGAGGTTAAGAGATCGAGAACACCCTGGCCAACATGGTGAGCCCTGTTTCTACTAAAAAATACAAACATTAGCTGGGCGTGGTAGCGTGTACCTGTAGTCTTAGCTACTCGGGAGGCTGAGGCAGGAGAATCACTTAAACCTGGGAGGCGAAGGTTGCAGTGAGCTGAGATCGCGCCACTGCACTCCAGCGTAGGCAACAAAGAGAGNAAAAAAAAAAAAAAAAAAAAAAAAGATTTCAAACAAAAAGCAATGAGTTAAATAAATCATGTCATATCCTGAAAAGGAATAATATACATACCAGAAAAATTATGCTTTAGGAAAATATTTATTGACTTGAGGAAAATATGATATCTGTTTAAGGAAATAATGTGAGATATAGAACAGCCTATACTGTACAACATTATTATATAATATCCACATATGAATATGATAAAACATATGATCATATCCCCAATACTTCTGAAGGATGGACTCTGAGGTAGACAGTTTGTTTGGCCAAACTGGATGAAGATGATGACAATGAACCATTAAACGGATTTCATCTCCTTTTTCTGGCTTTGTGCACCCTGAAAACCAGGAACATAAATATCAGAAAGACTATACTTTTTTTTTTTCCTGCTTTAAGTTCTGGGATACATGTGCAGAACATGCAGGTTTGTTACACAGGTGTACATGTGCCATGGTGGTCTGCTGCACCCATCAACCTGTCATCTAGGTTTTAAGCCCTGCATGCATTAGGTATTCATCCTAATGCTCTCCCTCCTCTTGTCCCCGACTCCCTGACAGACTCCAGTGTGTGATAGTCCCCTCCCTGTGTCCATGTGTTCTCACCGTTCAATAGAAAGACTATACATTTTGTACAGATACTAAATGATTACAATAGTGTCACCTTCTTAGCTCCCAGAATAAATAGATGAATTTAAGGTCATAAAACATGTGCTAAAAGGAGGCCATAAAAAGAATATTCCAGTGTACTCCTGACATCATCACCTCATCAAAATTAATTTTGTACTGTAGGAACAATGTTAATTACCGTGACGTTTACCTGGAAAATAAACAAGTTATTTAAAATCTAGGACATCTGCTAGGAACACAAATAAAAAAGTAAGCAGGCTAAGGGAAATGCCAAGAGCATGCCCAGCTCTTGCAAAAGAGATCTTTCACCTTCATGTACAAACTCAAGTTCACACTGATCTCTGATGCAATAAAAAATGTACTGTACACCATGAGATAAATCACCATAAACATTGTGGACTGTCATCCTGTAGAAGTGTGGAAGGCCACCTGTTCTTTGTACAAAGGACACAGACGCTGGTGCTGGGACCTGAAACTAAAATGAGGAAGAGAACTCAATACGGATGCTGCCCCAGCCCCAGCCCCACGCTGATCTTTAGTGCAATAAAAAATGTACTGTACATTGTGAGACCGATGTACAGTACATGGTGAGACAAATTACCGTAAATATTGTGGACTGTCACTCTGTGGAAGCATGGAAGGCCACCTGTTATTTGTACAAAGGACACAGATGCTGGTGCTAGGACCTGAAACTAAGGAAGAGAACTCAGTAGGGACGCTGCCCCAGACAAGTGTCAAATCAGCCAGGACAGCCCCAGACAACACAGTCCTCTTATGGCTCAAGCTCCAGGGCCACTTGCCCAAAATTAGAGACCACCACCAAATAGTTGGAGGCTAAGGAAGGATACTGCACTATAGGCTAAATGACTATTATCCTTGGCCTTCAAGTCATCAATAACTTTCCAAGGAGAAGAACTGCAAAAGAGCAGGAATATTTCTACACTATTGCCAGCGGTGCTATGAAAATCTGTTAAGACAGAAAAACTTGGTCCAGCTCAGTCATTTATTAGCTATTCGAGTTTGTGCACGTCTCTCGTCCTCTCTGAATACCTTTTGGATCCACAAAATTGTGAATTATATCTCCTTGGCAAGGTTTTGTGAGGATTAAAGAAATGTTATAGGTAAAATGCCTAGAATAAATGCCTAGCACACCATGAAGTTTTGATAAGAGACAATTTCTTTTTACTTCCCCTTTTTCTCCTTCTCCTTTAGGTATAGTTCTATTTATTCGTTGACTTAAAATAGTGAAAAAGTGAAGGAGGAGGAAAAGAAGGAAGAGAACAAAGGGCATTATTTTAGTGGGTTCAGATATTATAAAGATTTCCTAATAAAATAACAGGTTACTACTAACTCTAGTTTATGTCTACGTGCCAATTAATGCCGTGTGTGTGTGTGTGTGTGTGTGTGTGTGTGTGTGTGTCTTTTTGCAAGAATTATGCCGTTTGCATTGTTTAGCTGCAAACATTTCTGTGCATGTGTTTTGTGTTCACTTTTGCATGTTCATTTTTATTTTGTTAATAGAATTAAGAAAATAAAACCTGGAAACCACATTTCTAGGCATTTTCTAGAAATCACAAGAAACTCGAGACCTGTCGTCAGTAGAACTATATCAGAACCACCTGAAGAGATGATTTAGTTTCATTTAAGGAATTTTCATGAAACAAACACACAAGGGGAGATGGAGAGAAAGTATGTGCTTGCAAAAGAGTCTTAGATTAGAAGACCTAGACAACACATTCATTCGTTTAACAAATATTTTTTGGGAAATTTTCACATGCCAGGATTGTGCTAGAGACACAGATATTTCCCAAGCTGCTAATTGCACATGGTCTCCTAAGTGAGAGCTGCAAAAGCCCAGAGTCACTTTTTAGCTGCTTTTCTGCTATTTCCCAATAAGGGTCTGACTGGGAACTAACCAAACCAGAAGTTTCTAGAGCGTAGTGTGGTGTTCCACAGCTTGTAATGAGCAGGAACTAGAATGAACAACTGCAAGTTAATCACTTTTACAAGCAATGAGGACTACAGGCCATGCAGCAGTATAACAACCTGGTGGCTTGTTCCAGGGAAGACATTTGCAGTGAACTACACTCTCCCAGTTTGAGATACGTGTGATGATCTCAAATCATGGCAAAATGTGTTTTCATGTTACCTATCCCTCCTCTGAATGCTCATACAAGGCACAGCCGACCCTCTATACCAGTGGAAGGTTTTTAAGCAATGTGAGATATTTCTACACAACACTTACCCATTTTGTAAAGAAAACTTTTTTACGTTATCAAAACTTCTGATAATTATACCTATTTTCCTGCAACTAGAAGTTGTCAGCATAGTAGTCAGGTAAATCACAGTTCACATTTTCATGGACAGAAAATTTACCTGGCCTATTTTTCCCATTCCTTTGGTCATGAAAGTTTGGCTTGCTATTTCTCTGTCTTTAGAAACATGTGTTACCCTCTCTCCCTTATTTTTGAAGCAGTATGTTGTGGCAAAAGTTTTCATTAAAAGAAAACAACTGCTACGATTTGACAAGATGCAAAATAAGAGTTATGTAATAGTCACAGTCTCAGAAATAATTCTTGTTTTTCTTTCCTTTTAGAAATTTTTTGATGGAAAAATAAGCAAAAAGAAGACACTCAAAAATTACTCATAATCATAATCACTTCACCTAAAATACTTTTAACATTTTGGTGTATATAGTTCTGGCTCTGTACATATACAAATTCATATATATTTCCTTTACCTATATATTTCCTTTAATTCAGGCAGGGTCATACTCCCTCCCATGTTATACATTCTATTTCTCCATATTATTCAATGTTCTTCTACGTCATCTTTTGTTTTTTGGTTTTTTTTTTTTTTTTTTTTTTTTTTTTTTTTTTTTTTTTTTTTTTTTTTTTTTTTTTTTTTTTGAGATAGAGTCTTACTCTGTCACCCAGACTGAAGTATAGTGGCGCAATCTCAGCTCACTGCAACCTCCACCTCCTGGGTTCAAACAATACTCTGCCTCAGCCTCCTGAGTAGTGGGGATTACAGGTGGCTGCCACCATGCCTGGCTAATTTTTGTACTTTTAGTAGAGACGGGGTTTCACCATCTTGGCCAGGCTTGTCTTGAACTCCTGACCTCATGATCTACCTGCCTCAGCCTCCCAAAGTGCTGGGATTACAGGCATGAGCCACCACGCCTAGCCATATGTCATCATTTTTAATGGCAGAATAGCACTCCACTATATTATGATTATTTAACCAATTGAGGCAAATATGTATAGACTCAGGATAAATAATGCTTTTAGGTCTCAACTTTTAAACTACTTTCCCCACTTTTGGTTGTCTTGGAAGTTATATTCTCAGCTGGTGTCTGAGCTTGTGCCTCACGGGTCAGCTAACACATAGTCAGTCCCCAGGGGAATTAATGAAGCTGAGGAGTCTGGAACTCTCTGGGTCACCTATTGTCATTTGGAAAAAAGACAATGATGGCATATGTCAGAACATAACTTCCTTCTGACCAGAGTGAGATGAAGAGTGTGAAATTTAAGAATCTATTTTCATCATTCAACTAATATTTATATAGCCCCTGCTACATATATCAGCCACTGTTCCAGCATACATGCTATTACACATGCCAGAGGTGCCCTAGGGAGCCCAATGCTCTATGCTGTTTTGGAGCCCATGTTTTAATGGGTTAGCAATTTTGAAAAATTAAGAAAACCAAAAAGCAGCCTCAAATTCTTTTTGTTGATGTTGTTGATGTTGCATTATAATGGGGTAGAAATCATGTACTATAAATGGAACTATATTAGACACTGGCACAAAAGATATAAGATTCTTTGGTAAACTCAGACTATTCCATTTTCTAGTGAAGATATTAGATCCTCTGTATATCATACATTACCTAAAAGACAACACTGTCCAGAAAATATATACTCTAGCCTTAATTATGTAATAAAAAGGATACCTTAGTATGGGTATTTTAATTCATGGAAAGCAAATTTCCTAGTGGCTTGGAGGCATTTGCCCAAGGAGTGAATAACATCATTGAGGACATGGCCTGTCCTAGGTATAAAAAGCAGAAGTTGATGTGCAAGAGGCTAGGTGACATGCTGATTAAATAAGAAGCTATTTAGAAGACAGTAGGACCTTGAGTGTTCACTTGACATGAGAATGGTTCAGTAAATTATGATACATCCATTGGAGGACTATTATGCAGCAATTAGAATAAATAAACTGCATATTTACTGACTTGGGAAGTTGCCCATGATATCAACATAAGTGAAAAAACAAGGTTGCTGAGTAATGTATGTAAAATAATACTGGTTTTGCTTTAAAAATGAGAAAGGTGAATACTGTAGATGTGTCCATAGTTTAATATGCTTGTATGAACATGGAAATAGATGTGGAAGACTATCTACCTAACAGCATCATTTTAAATATATAAAATGGGGCAGAGGTGAGAAAAATAATATAATTATTTTATATTTCATGCCTTTTTACGATGAGCAGTATTGGCTCAGCAATTTTTTAAAGTAGGAAAAATAAAGAAAAATGTTGTAGGGTACGCCAGGGCTGAAGGCATATCCTTGTAACCTTATTGTTACATTCATCAGCATTTATCCACGGAGCACTTATTGTTTTCAAAGATGAGAACACGAACATTGGACGTAACAATCTACCAGAGGGCCAATAATTTGACTGGGGAGATAAAATCTCTTCACAGGAAAATGAAAGTATGTTCATGTTGAGAACAGAGCTGGCTAATTTATGTTTATTTTTTGAAATGAATGTAGTGGAAATGGTGTAGCAAGTACAACGCAGACTTGGCAGCCGTTTCTGTCTGCTCCATGCTTTCACGAACTTCGACAAGTCTCTTAACAGCTGTAACACCATCTCTCAGGCCCCCTACCTCTGGAGTTGAGAAAGGGTACATCTGGATGCAATGCAATTAGCAATACATTAATGGGCATGAAAGGATTCCCTCCCCTCCCCACTCCAATCCCTATGCCCCACCCCTATCGCCCAACCCCCTTCCCAGAGGTTGGAATTCATTGGGGCTGTTTCTCCAAAACATTCTTTGAAGTTGAGCCCTTAGCTCCACCATCATCAGGGAGACTTCTGAGAACCAAGTCGGCCCCAACAGCCAGTTCAGAATCTTGGCTAATCATGAGCCCTTTTATTCAATGGTCAAAATGCAAAACCGGGCAACTTTTACTCATGGTGCTAAGTTGCAAACCATCTGTCTCTAGTCTCTAGCGAATGCCATTGGGAAGCATCAGGACAAAAGTCGTCATCCAAAAATTCCAATTCTTGTTTTCTCTTGGTCTGGGCTTAAAGCCAGGGGCAGTTCTCCATAGGTGGCATGCTAGTGCCATCTGACTGCTGACATCTCCTGTGTGGGGTTGAGAAAACTGGGGAAGAAAGAGCCAGGGCAGTCAAAGTACTGCACGTTAATTTAAAAATGTGCAGGATGAAAGAGGAGAGGAATGTAAGGGTAGGCACTTGCAACAATTTGCATTACTGCCATATCAGCAAAAAATAACCAGCTGGCTCTCAGCAGGGAGTTCCCCATCCAGCTGCTGTGGGTGCATCACAGGTCTAAAGAGGGCCCACAGCCTATAACACTGATCAGAGTCTCAGTCCATCCTCCAGTGGGTTACAGACCGTGTTTCATGGGCCTCCCATTTTAGAAGAAATTTTGAGGAGAAAGCTACATCCAATCCTTCTGTGTCACCTGATATATTTAATAGCAAGAAAGGAAGGGAGGAAGGGAGGGAGGGAGGGAAAGGAGGGGAAAGAAGGACCCAGTACTTTGGTAGTCCAAAGCACAAGTATTGCTTGAGGCCAGGAGTTTGAGACCAGCTAAGCAACATAATGAGACCCTGACTCTACAAAAAACGTTTTTTAAATTAGCCAGGTGTGATGGTACATGCCTCTAGTACCAGCTACTTAGGAGGCTGAAGCAGGAAGATGGTCTGAGTTCAGGAGCTCAAGGTTACAGTGATTAAGCCACTGCACTCCAGCCGGGGAGACAGAATAAGACTTTGTCTCTAAAAATCATAATAGTAATAATAAAATGAAAAGACCAAATTCTGACGCTTAACTGTTTTGTGGGTCTGTGTTGTCTACTTTCCCTTCATTCTCAGCTTTTTATTTCACAGTGCTAGGTGATATATGGAAAAGAACTAAGACACAGTCCTTTAGGTATTGCCGAAACTCCTATCTAAATGTGAGCGAGCAACGGAAAATTAGATACATGAAATATGAGGGCTGAGAAAGTGTGTTTTAGGGATGGGGTGGGAGCTCCTCATACTGTGTGGGTAGACTAAAGCAAGCTGCCAATCAAGATCTCCTTAAGATTATTTAGCAGAGGGAGGAGAGAAGAGGGGGCGATCACTTAGTGAGTTGAGCAGAGGAATACCTTGCAGCTTTAGCGAATGTTTGGAGGTAGAAGCGTGAGTGGGCAGCTCACATTTCTTCTGCTCCCACCACCGCCATCACACTATCTCCTTGTCTGCTAAAATTTCATTATTTTTCCGACAAGCACTTACTCTCCAAATTAGGCAATCCTAAAATGCATTTAATTCCATATACCTCGGATCTGTTCAGTAGGCAAATGCGAGAATTGAAACTTGACTATCCAGTCGGGCCACTGATATTCTCTTAAACTAGTCTGTGCTTTACATTTAAATCAGACCCAGGGGAGGAAGTATGGTGTGGTGGAAAAAGCTTTCACCTGAGAATCTAAAGACCTGCAATCTAGTTCCCCATTTGAGACTCAGAAATGTCATGACCTTGAGCAAGTTTTGGCCCTTAGTATCTTCACTGGGATAAAATAATGGAGAAAAGTCACCTCTAAAACCTCTTTTCACTCCAGAATGCTCTGTTTTGCCAAGCCTATTATAGGAGAACTAATGTTTTAATAGGTCAGTTCTATTGAGTCAGCACATATTTATTGAGCATCTACTATTGTGGCTTGAAAACATTCAGGTCATTGATAAAAGTGAATTCTTAGAAACACGCAATGCACTGAGAGAATCCTAATTATTTAATAAACATGCTGTGACAGTGATTTTACTTAATCCACAGACCATGAAACCTCCCAGGCAGGTAGCTCAGTAGAGTGGTGGTTTTAAAATGACAAAGACCTTTTCCTTGAAAACTGACTCAGTTATAATCAGTGTGCTTGTGACAAGACACTTCGCATTTCTTTGTCTTTATTTCCTTCTCTGTGAATTTGGGACAGTGAGGCCCACCTTAAATGGCTGTGATGAGGTGCAAGAACTCTACCTTTCAGTAGAACAGCGAAGCATAATAACCTAGTAGGAATGTATGAAGTTTTGAGCTCAGCAGATCAGGTTTGAAGGCTGGCTTTATGATTTCTTAGATATGTTACTGTTCGAAAGTCAGTTAATTATTCCAAGCCTCAGCTTCTTGTGTGAGATGGGCTACTAACAGTTACCACAAAAAATTACTGTATGTGAAGAGTTTAGCATCGTTCATGACGCTTGGTAAGAGCTCAGTTAATAAGAGCAATTTACTGTGAATTACAAATTCAGAATTGGCCCATCTAGGCACAGTAAGTAGCTGGAGTTTACCTTTGTATTACAAAGGGAAGGAATCATGTTAGAAAAGGGTATAAATGGGCTCAGCATGGTGGCTCATGCCTGTAATCCCAGCACTTTGGGAGGCCAAGGCAGGTGATCGCTTGAGGCCAGAAGTTTGAGACCAGCCTGACCAACATGATGGAACCCCATCTCTACTAAAAAACAAAAATTAGTCTGGTCTGGTGGCATGTGCCTGTAGTCCCAGCTACTTGGGAGGCTGAGACATGAGAATCACTTGAGCCTGGGAGGCAGATGTTGCAGTGAGCTGAGATAGTGCCACGGCACTCCAGAGTGGGTGACAGAGTGAGACTCTTGTTTCCAAAAAAAAAAAAAAAAAGAGTACAAATGGCAATCTAAGAAAAAATTCAATCTACCTAAAAGATAAGCTATTGTTACATAGATATAACTAACTCCATGTGTCGAATTTACAGATAAATAATGATTGTGATGAAAACAAAAGTCAACATCGCTTTGATTTGCAACTTATTCTATTTGTGACAAAGACTTCTACCTAATCCATTATTTGTGAAGCTATTTCATTATTAGAAATAGAGGTGAAAAATATTGTATTTTCTTGGCACGATCCAAGTTTGGAGGGGTTGAAAGTGAATTTAATTTGAGTCATTAGGTTCTTTGGTATGGACAACTATGATTCAATTTATCAGAAGGATATTGGTGAGCACAACACACCAAATGAATGGAAGTCTGGAGAAGCAGTTCCAGAAGTAGGTCAGGAACCAGGAAGGAGACATTGTCAGGGTCAGTTTCTTACCTCCTTTCATCAGTGTTGAAAGTCCAGTTGACCAGGCTTAGAACTTAGAAGGCCTTCCCTCCAGATCCTTTCCACAGCAAGGATCTGCCCAGAGGCTATTTCTGGAACCCCTTTGCCTTCATTGAGGAAGAACTGATTATCTCAATTTTCTGACCTACTAGGACCCTCTACAATGGGGGAAAAATAAATCCTTCAAAGAAAATGAAAGATATTGATAGGAAGCAGAGATAGAGGTTGGGTGACCAATATTAACGAAAGTCCCTACAGAGCTGGACAGACTTGTTTCCAGCTCTGACGCTGCCACTTGCTATACAAATTACTCCACTTTCCCAAGTCTATTGTAAAATGAGGACAACAGTAAAAACAACTCCACAGGATTGCTATGAAATATAAATATAGCAATGTTTATAAAGTTCCCAGCACAATACCTGTCACATAATAAGTACAGGTATTGATCGACTTATGACCTATGCAACTTACGAGCATTCGACCTTACGACCACAATCGCTAGCCACGACTGCTCCGCTGTAGATTTTTGGAAACACTACAGCATTTTGATGTGTATCAAGAATATCGCTACCGCCTGGGAGGCTGTGATGACAAAGTGCATGAATGGCATCTGGAAAAATTGTGTTAAGCGCTATGTTAATGATTTTGACGGATTTGACAGTGAACATGAACTTGAAATGATTCAGGAAAAAATAGTAAAACTCGCTAACGATCTTTCTTTGGAGTGTGAAATGGAAGATGTCGAAGAGTTGCTAGACAAAAATCTGGAGAACTTACAAATGAAGAGCTAATCGAACTGGAAGAAGAAAGAGTGGCGGAAGAAGAAAGAAGAGAAGCAGAGAAAGAAGAGGAGGAGCCAGAAAGAAAGTTCACCACTAAGGGATTATCAGACGGTTTATCTTTACTGAATAAACTTCTTATACCTTTCGAAGCAATGGACCCAAACATCGAACGATTTGCAAGGATTGAACGGATGGCGCATGATGTGTTTCGTCCGTTATCGTGAAATTTATGAAGAAAAAAAGAAACATACAATTCAGACAAAGCTCACCATGTTTATGAAAAAACCAACTCCGGTAACCCCAACTGCTGCCTCAGATGATGACATCAATGATCTGCAGCCAAGCACCAGCGGCCAATAAAATGTTTCGTACATGTTTATACATTTTGATATGTTTTGCAATTGGGAAAATGTTTCCTATGGTATTTTTTACACCTGTATTTTGTATGCACCTGTATTTTGTAATTTTGTATGTTTTGCAAATATTAAACCAGTTGTACTGGTAATGCAGTGTTTTACTTAAACCTAACGAATGTAAAAATAAGAAACAAAATGGTGTAAAGATGATAGAAATGGCATAAAGTGAACAAAGAAAATTGATATATAACAATAATGAAAGAAAATTATGATAAAATATGACTTGAAGATTTTTATAACATCATTTCACAGTACTTGTACATATAGCCTACTCAACTTACGACCAAATCATGTTACGACTGGTCTGTCGGAGCCAATTGTGGTCGTAAGTCGAGCACTAGCTGTATATCTATTAAGTTTCAGTAAATCAAACTTTCCTTTCTTATGTCAGTGATACCTGTGTTAGCCTTTTCGATATTAATTCCACGTATATTTACTTATATATTTCTTACATTCATGTGTGTTAGTATTTTATTATTTAATTATGTACTTCCAGAGAAAAAAGATCATGCCTCTTTTTAACCAGTGCCATTTGCTTTTGATGATATCAGTGACAATAGCAATAGTAACAGGGAGCCATTGTCCTAGTAATCAGTTTTAAGTACTTTTTGAGACTTTTAAAATCTCTACATAATATAATATCTATACACATAGTGCTTATAGTTATGCTTGAGATACAGGTATCCATTTTCTTTTTCATCGTCATGCTGAGGGACCCTGATGACACATAGACCGTATTGCCCTTACAAGGCTCTTGATGACAGAATGGTTGGCACAGCCTTACTTTCCTAAATAGTTTGCTGATTTACTTGTTCCATTTTTAGACTCTAGCAGATCGGCATTGGTGACATACGCTAATTATTTGGTTTGACTCGTGGCTGGCATGAGACTTCCATCTGCATCAATCAGTAAGACATGATCAGTGTGAGGTTAATACCACCCAATCGACAACCAATTTGTTGTAATGAGAAGCCTTGTTTATTTTTCTGTGTTCCCCAGAGATAATCATGTGTTGGAAGCATAGCTGCCAGAAGTGTAGCATAAACTTGGTGAGACTGCATCTAACTGCCTTCAAGTGGAAGCTGCATTGTCTACTTATTAATAGCTTATCAACTCACAAATTGCATTGACCCACCCAATTACACATTTAAGACCTTCTGCATCTCTCTTAGTGTTTCCAGCTCTCATTTCTATGTGGAAACAGTCTTGGAAGACAGCTGAAGACTGTGCTTTTATAGTTTGTCTTTCTTTGTCCCCTAGTACAATATTTTGAGACATTCCATCAAATGGCCCTCTTCTTTCTAAACCATCATCATGTGACGGTCACAGCTTCATTAAGACATGTTAGTTACGCTTCCTGATTTAATTCAGAGCGAATTAAATCATACTCAATAAACTCACCAAGAGCTTTGTTGGTTGCTTGTGTAATGCTTGGCTAAGATTAGAAAGGCAATGGCCTCCAATCATGGTAGTAGCTAATTCTTTGTTTAATACTTTAGGTCAAAGTGAGTGCACATGTCACCATTTTGTGGTCTACCACAGCAAACACAGAAGAATACTTTCTGCCCCCTGGTGCTCATTGTCTGCTACTGCAGCTGATGAGTCATCTGAGAGATGTTCCAGACAAAAGTAGAAGGATTTTGTGTCTTCCGCTTACAGCACATAAGCAAAGCCACAACTTTTGAGTGCTTCACATATCAGATAGCTCCTAAATATGCAAGTGTCAGGAAAATGAATGAAGAGGATCTCTCAATTCTGTAACAGGCAGCACCACTGGGGAGAATGGCAGAGGCTCTGGGCTCTGGCTCTTGCCTCATTCGCCTCTGACCTGGGAGCCCTCTGAGGTGCTGGCTGGGCCACCCTGGCCATATCTAAGTCTCTTGATTAGACTAGGTTATTCCCTGACTCAACACACTGACATCTGCTTCTCTCTCTGCCTAAAAACTTCCTTACCCCCTTCAGCCACTAAATCCTATCTCTCCTTCAGAATTTAGCTGAAAGGTCACCTAAACAGGAAAGTCTCAATCAGGACTACCTCAAATCTTCTCATACAGCCTGATTCCATTCCTTCAAGACAGCCATTATGATTGTAATTGAATAATTAAATTGTTCAATGAATATGCAATCTGCTAAAACGTAAGTCCCTCTAGGGTCTTATTTACATTTGTATCTCCCGTAGGTGTACAACACATAATTTTTAAATGAATGAATGAATTCTGAAGTGAAAACACAACATTCTAAAATTTGACAAACTTTTTGTTTACAGATAAACCAGAGCCAGGCTTATTCTGGAGTGTAATTTCAAAGATAACCAGAGGAAGAAGAGAGGAGAAGACAGGGAAGGGATGGGACTGAATTGGGTCAACATTCTCTTCATCCTGTCTCACCAAGGAAGAGTTGTATGCTAATGTAATTAAATGCCAAAACAAGCTTGCAGAAACTTTTCTCTTTCCTCAAAGTTCTCTAAGTGTAGACAGAGTAAGCATGCTTTTCAAATCCTACTATTTTTTATCCTTTGCCTATAATATGGATCCACCCTCCAAGACTCTGAAAGTTTTTATTGTAATATCTGTGTGTGGAACAGAAGCTTAGTTACTGAAGCAATGTCCATTGCTTTGTAGGGCCACGAACAATGCTTTTCATTACTGAGCGTAAGGTACTCTGCAGTTATTTTCTCTGTAGCCTTATAATGGAATAATTCTCTAATAACTTCTCTGTAACTTTATATTGGAATAATTGTAGTTTTCCTTCTACAGATGGAGGCAACAAGCACAGACAGATATGGAACCTTTGCCCACTGTGACATAGCAGGCAAGCCTGGGTCAGCTCCAGAGTGGCAATAGAGGGAAATTTCCAGGACTCCAGGACTCTTGGAAGTTTCCAAGGCCTTCAACTGATCACAGATCCTGGTTTTTCTCCCATTGGCTAAAAAGATAATAAATAAAAGTTACAGCTTGACTACTGTCTGAAAAAAATCTTGTAATGGTTAATAGAGAAAAGATGAGAAAGTCCAGATGTTTGCCTTTTCCCCTGCTTAGTGTGAGTTAAATGCTAACTTGACACTAGGTCTAAAGGCAGATCAGAAAGTGTTTTCTATTTATAAGTTGATTCATATCAGAAAAAATGCAGGACACGGACAATGCCCAATAGTTACACTGGGACATGGGAAAGGAGAGGAAGGGGAGTAACGCTTGTAGGGTTGATACTGTTATTTCATCATCTCTCTGAAATATAGCACAAGGGAGGGAAAACCGAAACAGTAAAACTACGTACAGATTCCAGTTCGTTTTTAACATTACAATAGTTTCTCAGTCATTTAACTTTCAATAAATATTTATTGAAAACTGGCGCAGTGGCTCAAGCCTGTAATCCCAGCACTTTGGGAGGCCGAGGCGGGTGGATCACGAGGTCAAGAGATCGAGACCACCCTGGTCAACATGGTGAAACCCCGTCCCTACAAAAAATACAAAAAATTAGCAGGGCATGGTGGCACGTGCCTGTAGTCCCAGCTACTCAGGAGGCTGAGACAGGAGAATTGCCTGAACCCAGGAGGCGGAGGTTGCGGTGAGCCGAGATCGCACCATTGCACTCCAGCCTGGGTA
>NW_016107821.1:244439-293475 GCF_001604975.1 Cebus imitator | reverse complement strand
AAAAAAAAAAAAAAGAAAACTGGCAACATATTAAGCTTTACAAACAAACCCAACAAAGAGTAAAATGAAGCCCTTGGTCTTTTGGACTTTACCTTTCATGGGCAAGGGACAGACAGAGAACAGAGGGAAATAATGTTCAAGTAAATAAGCCAGATAATTTCAAACACTAATAAGCATTACAATAATGATAAACCAGGGTGATGTGATTGAGAGTGGCTGGAGGTGGGGGTTTGTTTCAGACCTGTGCTGTCCAGTACAGTAGCCACTAGCCACAGGTGCCTCCTGAGCATTTGAAATGTGGCCAGTCCACGTTGAGAGGTGCTGTAACTCAATTTCAAAAACTTCGTATGAGAAAAAGACTATAAAATGATCTCATTAACATTTTTATGCTAATTATTGCAATGAAAATATCGTAGATATACTGGATTAAATAAAAATCTCATTGAGATGGACTTAACCCTTTTTATGTGTTTTCACCGTGGCTACCTGAGTATCTAGAATCGCACTTGCACTTGTTCTTCCCCTTTTTGTACTGGGCAGTACTAGGGATGGTGAGTGCTACCAGGGAGGGCCACCCAAACACTTGAGAAGATGATAACACACTTAGGAGGAACTGGGCATCCAAAGGTGTCAGGGCAGATTAGTGCAGGCAAGGAGAATAGCAACTGAAAGAGGTGGGAACCAGCGTGGTGAGTTGGAAAAGAAAGACAGAAGCCAGTGTGCCTGGAGAGAGGGCCGGGAGAGCAGGAGGTCAGAGATAAGGTAAACCCCCAAGATCAAGGCTTGCTCATTCAGGGCTTTGTAAATGAGAGTAAAGGAGATCAAGGCCGGGCATAGTGGCTTGCACCTGTAATGCCAGCACTTTGGGAGACTGAGGTGGGAGCATCACTTCAGGCCAGGAATTCAAAACCAGCCTGTCCGAAATGGCAAAACCCCGTCTCTACTAAAAATACAAAAATGAGCCAGGTGTGATGGCACACTGCACGCCTCTAATCCCAGCTACTCGGGAGGCTGTAGCAGGAGAATCACCTGAACTGGGGAGGTGGAGCTTGCAGTGAGTGGAGATTGCACCACTGCCCTCCAGCCTGGGCAACAGAGCGAGACTCTGTCTCAAAAAAAAAAAAAAAAAAGTTAAATACAGGCTTTCCAGAAAATATTGAATATTAGAGCAGATTTGCTCCTGTGTAATTTCCCAGGAACTGTTCCAAAATATTAATATTCAGCATGAAACCCTGGTTTAAAAATGCAAAGAAAGTCATTCAGCTTAGAATATCTCCATGCTAATGAAGGCTTAGGCTGGAATATGCATTTACGAAACTCATTTATTTTCATATAATCATTATGATGTTTCTGTATAGCTGTTTCCTTTGTAAGGAGGAGGAACCTACGTGGATAGAGAATGTACTCGGATTAGTTAAATAAGAATCTCGGGTTCATCTTCCTCTACTTTACTCACTGCAAGCAAGCTCAAACTTTGAGGCTGTGTGTAACAGGGGAAGGCAGGCAAACCTGAGTCCACCCAGAAAGTACAGGGTGCAGGTTGCAAGATAAATATTAAAGTTTTCCCTTCTTTACACATGTGTCTGTCCACCATATTTTCTACTGGGCTACTCCCAGGAAAAAGAAAATAAATAGAATATGTTCTTCTTTCTTTCCCTGGGGGAGTGGTTAAAAAAAAAAAGTAGTGAATCATTTAATGACCAAATATTTCTGATGTATTTTGGAGTTTATATAATGAATGTATTTGTCATAAAAGCAAAATTTTGAGTTTTACAAGTGAAGTAGAAACACTTTGTTCCCAAATGTCAAAGTGAAACTGACATCCATAATTATCATGCAGCTCTCATACACACAAAGGCAAAGTAAAATGTGTCCTCACAAGGGATATGTGATTACTAAATATAAAGGGGATGGCCCAAGTATTTGAGATTATCCAGGAACACTGTCAAGACTGGGGCCTAGTCAGAATATATCCAACCCTGTAAGTCACTGGGCCTTGATCATTAGAAGCAGAGCAGAGCTCTTGCTACACCCAGATCATTAGAAACTCATGTGTGGGTAGAGCTATGGGTTACAAGGCACAGGTGGGGCAAGGTGAGTCAGCCAGGTGTGGTTCTTTTCTTTAAGAGTCTTTATTTGACGAGGCATGGCGGCTCATGCCTGTAATCCCAGCATTTTGGGAGGCCGAGGCAGGTGGATCACCTGAGGTAAGGAGTTTGAGACCAGCTTGGCCATGGCAAAGCCCCATCTCTACAAAAATACAAAAAATTAGCCAGGTGTAGTGGCAGGCACCTATAATCCCAGCTGTCTGGGAGGCTGAGCCGGGAGAATCACTTGAAACTGACAGGGGAGGTTGCAACCAGCCGAGATAGCGCCAACTGCACTCCAGCCTGGGTAACACAGCGAGACTCAGAAAAAAAAGAATCCTACGTCCTTACTCTCTGACATTATGGATGGATGGGGTCACACAGCTTTGTTCTCATTACTAAGATTCTACATTCACAAGCAGTTTGTAGACCTAGAACCTAGATTTAGACTTACGGATGTTCCAACAACAGGTGAAAGCATGAATTGTGATGGCTTAAATGGATCCTAAGTGTATTACTGACTCAACTTTCTCAAAAACAAAAGCCTGTATTTAAACAAAACAGAAAAAAAAAAAGTTGTAATAGCATAAATCAGTGCCTGGCATACAGTTGATGTTCAATAAATCTTTGCTGAATGCTGAATGTACAAATGTTGCTTAAGGTTTTGGGGGAAACTTATCATGAGATTAGGCCTAGTTTGGCGTAATCAATTTCTCCTAGTGAGCTTCCTGGGAAGTTAAGCATAAAAAGAACAAGGAAAAGCGAAAAATAAAAACACATTATTTGCAAGAGATCCCAATAGTGGCCTCTCTGGTAAGCTGAACTCGAGCCCTTGTTGTAGGCTCCAGCTCGCCATGTTCACTACACCTCTGAGTCCTAGTTTTCCTACAGGCTGACTGCAGAGCCTGAAGAGATGAGTTCTGCAGAGCTCGGAAAGTTAGTCCTACAAAAAGAGACAGAGAAAACAAGACAGCTGGGCCTACATTTTTGACACAGTGACCCTGCCAGACAAATGGCACAGCTTAAACGGCACCCTTCAGCTCAACAATCAGATATGCAACTCCTTCTTTCTGGGACCTGAGAGTTCTGGGGATAACAGTGGTCTCCACAGGGAGAAAACTAAAACGGAAATCAAGAATAGGTAGTCACGATCTGTAACATGATCTGTGTTGAAGTCTTCAACACATTTGAAGACTTCAAGAATAAAAATGAATGCAATTTTGAAAACAGGAGTGCATACGGTAATTACCATTACTAAGCATAAACCCTGCAGATTAAGCTTTATGCAACCTATTTTAAATTTAATCAAATTGAGCTTCACGGTAATGAAGCCATTTGCTGGAGGCCCACCCATAACCAAGTGGAGGAGAAGACATTTGAGCCCAAGACTGTGTTCCTTCTTCTCTGCTGTACCGCACGTGGGCACACTTCTGTGAACTGAAGTAATAGCAGAACACTTTTAGTATTGTGAAAGCACTAATGGAATTTCCCTAATAAGAAATTGCTTGTTGATTACATTATGCGTTATCCATTACTATTGTGAATATGAATTATATTAATTATACTTATGAAAACATAAATAATTAATAGAGGATACAGCAAGCAGCAAGCATTCATAATTTAAGAATTCCTCCAGGCCTATGGAAAGAAAAGTAACTGTGCTTGGCTTCTGGTCTCATTTCTCAGTTTGCCAACCCTGAACTTTGTAGAGATGTCTTCAGTTTACAATTGATATAAATCCATAAAATTGGGCTTATTAACTTCTTTCCCAAAATGGTTCGCATTTGAAGTCTCTGTTTCTGTGTTGTCACTCCACTCTCCCAATGAATCAAGCAGCCCTAGAACCCTCATCATGGTTCTCCTTTCCACTGATGCTCAGTTGTCTAATCCCACCGACCCTCATGCGGCAAAGATTTACTTCTGGGCCCCGTACATTTGTTCTCTACTACTTTCCTTCTGCTTCAGCTCTAGTTCACAAACTCTTATGACTTCTTGCGTTAGTATGAATGTTTTCTGCTGCGTATATCATCAAACCTCAATTCACGTTGACATAGACAATAAGAATATTAATTATCCTGTATAACAAGATGCCTGAAGGGAAGGCAGTTTTAGGTTTGTTTAAATCATCATCAAGGAATCAGGTTCCTTGAATTTTGGCTTTGTCCACAGACCAGCTCCTCTTACCATAGCAAAATGGTGGCATGGTAGTTCTAAGTGTCACATGGAGACAACTTCCAGCAGAAGAAAAGATCGTCTCCTTTTTGGTTTCCCTTTTTCCAGGAGAAGACATTTCTAAGAAGGCACCTAAAGGACGTCCTTCACACCTCATTGGCTAGAAATAGACTCTAAGGACTCATTCTAGAGTGGATTCCTCCTCTTCTGAAGACTGTGACTAGGAGGAAGTGAGGGGTAGCATGGACCAAAACCAGGATTCGGTTAGGAAGAACAAAGGAACAGAATGGATGGTGGGTGGTTGACCAGTGCTGTCTGCTATATCTACCTCCTGCCCGGCTGTCATGGTAGACACCCAACTATGTCCTAGGTCCTGGAGTCTCCTTATGCTAATTGCTGGCTTAGATCCTATTGAGATCAATCTTTATAAAGCACAGCATTGTCACAGAACTCAATGCCAACTTCTCAATCTGGCCTTTAAGGCTTCCAGCTTTCTACAATTTTCCCCAAACTTCCCTACTCCTGGTGTCAACCCATGCAAGATACTTTCTCTTAAGGGGGCCTTCTCTTTACGACCCACCCTTGCCATAACTCATCAATTTTCCTCTATGCTGTCATCAAAGTAATACTCCTAAAAACAAAAATCTGAACTGCACTGTTGTACCTAACTTCTTACGGGATGCGTTTAAATTCCTTAGCATGGCATACATGGCCTGTTACAAATTAGTCTCCACATGTCTTTTGAGGTAATTTTTCTATTAAACTTCATTTTCTCCCGACCCATCCCCAACTCCAACCACAAAGAAACGCCTCACCCTTCCCAAACACATCACTGTCTTTTAAATGTCCTCATGCCTTGTCATATGTTATGCTCACTGCCTGGAATATATTTCCCATCTTTTTTCCATCTGGTAAAATTCCATTCATTATTCAAAGCCCAGATAAAAGCTTGTTTCCTTCATGAATGCTTTCCCGATTTCCCAGACAGAACTAATTTCTTCCTCCCCTGTTGCTTCCAAAGAGTTCTATTATATCCGTCAACACATTGTATAGTAATAATTTGTTTATATCCATGTCCTCTTCCAATATTTTTTTCTATAAGGGATTTTTTTTTGTTTTTTTGAGATGGGGTCTCCCTCTATCACCCAGGCTGGAGTGCAGTGGCATGATCTCGGCTCACTGCAACCTCCGCCTCCCAGGTTCAAGCAATTCCCTGCCTCAGCCTCCCAAGTAGTGGGATTACAGGTGTCCACCACCAAGCCTGGCTAATTTTTGTATTTTTAGTAGAGATGGGGTTTCACCATCTTGGCCAGGCTGGTCTTGAATTCCTGACCTCATGATCCCCCTGCTTTGGCCTCCCAAAGTGCTGGGATTATAGGCATGAGCCACTATGCACAGCCTAAGACTTTTTTACTGTTATAATTATATAATTTTTTCCCTAGCTCCTGGTAGAGAAAATTCTCAATGAAAGATTGAGGATAATTTAAGAATGCCCCTTCTGTTTAAATTCTACTCACACCTCAATGCCTCTCTCAAATGCTATCTCTTTTAGGCCTTTTTATTCTCCTACTGATTTGTTCATTCAAATCCCCATAACTTTGATTTGTGTAACTAAAGACCCTCAATCATATCTCATCTTGTCTTAGGATCCTGTCCTCCTCTCCTGGCCCCCTACCACGTTGTCTTTCTGTAAGGTCTGTGTTTTACTATTCTGTCCTCCCTTCCACTGAACCCATTGACACACACACTGCTTGTGGTGGCACCAACTTATAACAGTATGGTTTGTTAGCACATGTTCAGATATCATCAGGGAAGAATAGTTGTGCATCTCTTTTTTTTTTTTTTTTTTTTTTTGAGACAGAGTCTCACTCTGTTGCCCAGGCTGTAGTGCAGTGTCACAGTCTTGGCTCACTGCAACCTCTTTCTTCTAGGTTCAAGCGTTTCTCCCCCCTCAGCCTTCTGAGTAGCTGGGATTACAGGCACCTGCCACCACGCCCAGCTAACTTTTTATATTTCTAGTAAAGACCAATTGTCCCCACATTGGCCAGGCTGGTCTCTGACTCCTGACCTGGTGAGTCATCTACCTCGCCTCCCAAAGTGCTGGGATTATAGGCGTGAGCCACCGTGCCCGGCCCAGTTGTGTCACTTTTATCTCAGCTTTAGGGTCTATATTATTTGGGGATTCTTAGGAATATCAGAATAATAATGGAAAATCAGGATAACAAATAGGCCAATACTATGCCAAATGTTTCTCAGACATCTAAGGTGTATGTGTGAGTGTGGCGAGGTGTATGTATTCTGTGGTCAGCTTTAGAAATTTTATAAGAATTTTTACATCTTACTATTTTATATAGACAATAATTTTTTAAAATACATAAACATTCTTGCTCACCTATATGTTTTGTTTTGTTTTGTTTTGTTTTGTTTTGTTTTGTTTTGACTGAGACCTATGACGAGATTCCTTTCTCTCAATGACATTGTGTTTGTGATCTTGCTGATGCCAGGAGATGCACTCCATAGACTTCCCTCAAGTTTAAAGATAAACAGGACTTAGCAATAAATATTTTTGTTTGATGGGGGTTTAAAGACTTTATTTCTTTTATAAACCAATATTAGGCCTAAATGCCACAAGGCCAGTTGCATTTTATTACGATACTTGGTAAGTTTGTAATCACAAGTGATTATGTCTAACATCAAACAATAAATGGACTTGGTTGATTCTGTGAAAAAATCAACCAACAATAGTTCAAGTTTGAGAAACTCTCAAATCTTGCACTTCCCAGAAACCAGTGATTCCCAAGAGTCTGTCATTAACATACCACATGCCCAAAATGAACTGTATCTGTGTGCTAAATACCATATATCATGCCATATACTATAGTAAACTTAATACTTGTGATAAACCAATTCGAAGCTAAATGCCAACATCATTTGTCATCAATAAGAGGTAATTATTTTTAAACAATAAATAAAAGCATAACGAGGTGATTCTGATTCCAGCTGGAATGTAGGAAAACCTCTGTACCCGAGGCCTAATCACATTTTTTTTTTTTTTTAAAGAGATTAACAAATGTTAAAAGTTGAAAAGAAAAATGTTAGCACTGGCTGGGCACAGTGGCTCATTCCTGGAATCTCAGCACTTTGGGAGGCCAAGATGGGTGGATCACAAGGTCAGGAGTTCGAGACCAGCCTGGCCAATATGGTGAAACCCTGTCTCTACTAGAAATACAAAAAATAACTGGGCATGATGGCAGGTGCCTGTAGTCCCAGCTACTTGGGAGGCTGAGGCAGGAGAATCACTTGAACCTGGGAGGTGGAGGTTGCAGTGAGCTGAGATCACACCACTGCACTCCAGCNAAAAAAAAAAAAAAGAAAGAAAGTTAGCACTAAAAGGAAAGACTGAAAGGAAATTTAAAGCACATATTTCTGTCTCTGTGTAATTAATAAACTATTAACCATTGTTATTACATTCCTTAAAAAATTGCCTTTATACCATCCATGGTACCAGACTACATTTAAGAGTTACAGCCACACCAAAACAATCAACTTGTGGACCAAAATTAACATTTTAAGTCAGTGTTCTGGTTTATGATCATGTGTTTTGCATTGTGGCAACATGTTTGCTAAAGACAATACTTCAACATTTTAAAATGATTTATAATATCTGACTAAGCAGGCAACATTCAGAAGCTAAAATATGAACTCAACATTATGAGAAAAGTTACATTTCAATAAACTTTTAAAGAGAGAACAATGAAAAACGTAGATGGATTTAGAAGCTCTCCCCATTTCAATTTACACTTTAAGACTATTTCTCTCATTATTGGGCACTTAATGGCTTACTAACTAGAGCCCTACTTCTGAAAGATAAGTACAAAAAATTAAATAATGCCTTTTAATCTCTTTTATTTCTACCAGAACCTATAAAAAATTCAAAGATGATTACTTGAAGATATCTTTGGGGAGCATATTTTCATTCATCAGCCTACATTTTAATCATTCTGAGATTTTTTTTTTTAGTTCAAAGAAATTTCTTTCTTTTTTAAAAAGAATATTCAAAGCAGCAGCAGCAATTCAACTGTGAAATTCTGGGAACAGAGACCTCCCCAGAGACCTCACTCAGCATCCAGGTGGGCTGGAGGAAGGTAGCACTAGGTGCTCAGGACAGTGTGGTTAGGGCTTCATGGCTGCGGAAGCTGAGGGGGCAGAGCATGGTTTACCTGGAGGAGGCAAATGGGAGGGACAGGTCTCTACCGCTGCTAACTTATGCCACAGAGTGACCCAGGCAATGAGAATTTCAACTGGCAGGAAGGGAATTAAGAATAATAGAGATCCTTTCTTCATTCAACCAAGATGCTGTGTCTTTTTAACTGGCAACTTCGGGCCAACCTATGCCCTAGACTAGAGAATAGTAGATGACTCATAGGTGCCCGAACCACTTTGGTACTTAGTATTCAGTTAAGGACTCAGTAGGATGGCTCAGCCTTAGAGGGGCCAGGAACTAAAAACAGCACATATCCAACAGAGTTAGTTAAGTTCTTAGGGAGCAGATGCAGGCGTAGGCAATGGGAGAAGGCCAGCTAACGTCCTGAAGGTTGGAGATATGAAGGCATAGGCAGCCAGTAAACAACAGCAGGACCAGCAAAGTTCCAGCAGGTGTGTGGAGCAAAACAGTGGAAAGTCTAAGCTCTTGCAAGCAGGTGGACAGGTCAGAGATGACCGTGAGCAGGGAACAAGGTCAGTGCTACAGAGCTAGGTTTCTGGGTCAGGAATGGAATATACTCAGTGCAAGTGACCTATGTGCGTCTAGGATTGGTGGTTAGAGCAGAGCAAAGCTCAGGTCTGGGAGGAAGTGAGTGCTGGGCGGGTTATCAGGGCACACTCTCGGCTGTGAGAAAACCAGAAATCCCCAGAAGAGGTACAAGTATAGAATGCTTTCATTTAAAGGAAAAGACGCAAAAACCATTTATCAGAACTGGAGCAGGACTACCAGTAAATGGAAGGCAGTGGAAAAATGAAGCCATTTTCTAAATAATCTGAATTTCAGATTTTTGTTTCATTTTCTCTTTGTATACTTGATTTTTCTCTTTCGTACTAGAGGCTTTCTTGAAATGTCTGATAATCCTGGCTATTAATTAACATTTAAGAACAATGCACTAAAAAGATCTGTGTAATCATGAGCTTATCAACTGATGAGGCTAGTAGAATAATCAGATGGGAGTCAAAGACTTTGAATGAAACTCCCAAATAGTAGGATGTGAAAATTGATCTCTCCTTAGATGGCATTTATTTTCTTCAAACAGGAATCCTCTGTCTTCTGCCTAAGAAGTAAATGGCTAGAACATAAAAATAGAGTAGAGGAGGGAGGAGGTTCCGACCATTCAATATGCAGACTCTTTCAGTCCTTCCATGATCAGCCCAGTATTTCATCCCAGCTTTCTGGTGCCTCCATGTCTGACGTCCTCCTACTTAATGCTGCTTGAAAACAAACCTCATATTTTTTTGCCCTTGATGGGGTATAAGTTAATCCCAGGTTATATGTAAGTACAAAAAGAGGTCTAAGGGTCCAATCACTAAATAGTATGATTTACAACTAATTCCTTTAAGTTCTTACCTTCTTCAGAATCTGATGTCTCTGGGGTTAGGCCCCGTAAGAGTTCCATGACAGGAATAAGCTCACTTTTCCTTAATACTCAACTTTAGAGGCCATATAAATTATAGCCCTCTACTCTCTGTTGCATCAGTTACCACTTCATTCTCTTTCCATCTCACAAAAAGGTTGAGATCTTACATTTCCTGATTTTTCCTCTTCTGGGTATATTTTTAAAAAATCTTTGAGACTTTTTAGTTTACTTTTTTTTTTTTTAACTGGCATATTGATATTGCTGAAAAAGATTCAAGGAGTCATCTTTAAAGAAAAATTCCTATAAGTTACTATTGACAACTTGAAAAATGGGGTGCATATTTGATACTTAAAATGTTAAAGGTAGCCTTCTGGCTGGGCGTGGTAGCTCATGCCTATACTCCCAGCACTTTGGGAGGCTGAGGTGGGTGGATTGCTTGAACTCAGGAGTTCAAGACCAGCCTGGCCAACATGGTGAAACCCCATCTCTACTAAAAATACAAAAAATTCACTGGGTATGGTGGCACGTGCCTGTAATCCTAGCTACTCAGGAGGCTGAGGCAGGAGAATTGCTTGAACCTGGAAGGCAGAGGTTGCTGTGAGCTGAGATTGCACTACTGCACTCCAGGTTGGACAACAGAGCAAGACTCCATCTCAAAAAAACATCTCACAAAACAAAAACAAAAACCAAACAAAAAAAGAATGCCAAAGCTAGCCTTTATATTTACTGTAAAGATAAATGAGTAAACATACAGATAAATTATTGGAACAGGTCTTGATGGAAAGAAAGGAGAATGACTCATAATTATCCTGATGGTTTACAGAGAACAGGAAAGATAGTACCCTGGAGTCTAGTTAGTGGTCTTAATTTAACTCTTCATTTGGGTGTGAATGGGGCTGGGCTTGCTAAGCAGAGCTGACTCAGTTGTTTCTCAGATTAGTTTTACCCAGACTACCAATCTATATCACCTCTAGTTGATACATTCCATTTCTTACTTTTGAAATCATGTATTCTCTCCCTTCCAAAGCAGCTTACCCATTATCTGCTAATTATCCATGCTTACGGTGAACATTGCTCTCACTGTATATCTGACCGTTTTGTTGAGGAGTGATTCCCAAATGCGGCTGGCGCCAGATGCCTGCCAGGCTTTGTGTGAATAATTTAGGAAGTTTGTTTAAAAAAATAATTGATTTGCAGATCCCACCATCAGACCTCGAGGAAGCTATTCAACAGGTGGATTAAGGAGGGTCTGATGAAAGTAATTCTGAGTTATTATTATAGAACAATCATTACAGTGATTTGTTCATTCTTGCCTGTATCTGTCCATATCTATTTGCTTACATGTATATTGGCCACTTGTAGATAACTAGTACACAAGGAATATAAAGATGCAAAGATGAATAGACAGTCTTGGCCTTTGAAAAGTTAACATTTAGTAGATGATATAGACATAGAATTCTAATTAAAGTCAATCATGTAACTATAAAGACAATGTGCATTATCTAACATGTAGAAATTCAGAAGAGTCAGAAATGACTTATAGGATCAGGGAAGGTCTCATGAGGTGGTGGCCACATGACGAATAGGTGAAATTTCCAAGGGCAGGAATGGAGAGTATTTGACTAGGTTTTCAGTCATTTGCCTAAAATATTCAAAATCAAAATTGTGGTATACTAGATTCACTTTAATTTTGACATATTTAGTGCTGAGCATAAATAAATATTCTAAGTTAAATATCTAAGCTTGTTGATATGGGCACAATGAAATATTTTCAATGGGCTTAATTAATACTAATAACTATTATCACGTTTTCTAAGTACCTGCTGTGTATTGATATTTAATAGGTACTGAATAAAATATAACAACATAAAACTCATCTACCTTGAAGAAGCTAAAAAATTATAAAATGTGGAAATATTAAGATACAAAATAGTCAATACTTCTTAATAGATATATTGACAATGGTTCATATTCTTTCAACTTGATTTACCTCCCTTCTAATTAATGTATGGTTTGAGTCTTTTTAAAGGTCACCTTTTGGGAAAAAATGAAGAAATGTTTTGTTTCTCTTTTTAAACAATCTTAGCCAAAGGCCAAGAAGCAATTTGTTTCTATTTTATTAATCAGCAGTACTTCCTCGTGTAATAATGAGGAAGCAGTTTGTTTCTCCTTTTCCTATTTTATTTTTAGCTAAAAATAATTTTTAAACTTACTTTTCTTCTCAAATGTTCTATTTTCTCTCTCGTGTTGCTTTTTCAACTTTATGTAAATATGCCTTTGCCATTTCTTGGTAATCTTCATTTTCCTTATTAGTTTCAAAAATAATGTGCTCTTTATATTCACCTCAAGCTCTTCTTTCAGTTAAAGTACAAAATCAAGTTGGAATTTTTCCAGAACATTTTCAAGGAAAAATGTTAATGTTAGTCATATGTTGCACTCTGCATATTATCTTTAAAATGATTTAAATTGTTATGAATCACCTATTTGTGCTCAGGGGTACATAAAAAGATGAAAACTATTGCTACTCTCGAGGGAATGTAATATTGAGGAAGATCAGTCAGTAAAGGACATGAAATTGCAAGCAGCAGATACAAATACGTAAAGAATCAAGGTGGCATAGAAGATAAACTCTAGAGGCTAATAAAGAGATCATGTTATCATGACCATCTTCTTCTTTCCCTCTGGCTCTCAGACACAATATGTCCTTCTGTTCTCTACATTCTGTCCTCTTTATTCTTCCTCTTTCTTATACATTTCTCTTTTCTTTTCTCCAGTCTCTTAGTTTAATGAAAGAAGAGGTTCCTCAGCCCTTTTCTGGTCCTACAGAAACCATTTATTTCTCTCTTGGAATGGTTCTTTCCCAGTGACACTAAGGATGAAGAGCCTTCCTTGCTCCTAAATGGCCACTCTGGATATGCCTGGTCAGTCTCACTCTCAGTTGGGTGGGATCTCTGCTGTGCTCTCCCAGGGAGGATCTCTTCTTTGAAGAGAACTACTGATTCCTCATGGAAAGCATGACAGACTGACACCATGGGAGTCACAAACAGTAAGCTATGTAGGCTCGGCTCTGTCACGACTTGTATGGTCTTATACCAACCGGGGCATGAACTCTCTTGTCTGTAAAATGGGGAAGTTTGTGGCAAGCTAAATCAAGAACCCCTAAACATGCCTGGTTTCTAATCCTTGAAACCTCTGAATGTTAACTTACGTGTCAACAGAGACTTTGCAGATGTGATTAGCTTAAGAATCCTGAGATAAGGAAACTATTACTAGACTAGTTGAGTAAACTTGATGTAATTACAACTGTCCTTAGAAAAGGGACCCAAATGTCCTGATATAAAGGAGTCAGAATCAGAGAAGGCAATATGATGATGGACGCAGGGATTGAAGTGATGTGATTTGAGGATGAAGGAAGTGGCCACAAGCCAACAAGGACAGACATCTGCTAGAAGCTGAAAAAGTCGAGAAAATTTATTCTCCCCTGAGATCATCCAGAAGGCACTAACCTTGTAGATACCTTGACTTTAGCCCAGTGAAACTGACTTTGGGCTTTTAGAACTGTAAGATAATAAATTTGGGTTGTTTTAAGCCACTAAATTTGTGATGACTTGTTTCAGCAGCAATAAGAAATGAATACAAGATTGTACTCAGTGACATCTGTGATTGCTTCTATCTCTAACTACTACTTCATAGCGATGACCCATTGCTAAATGGCCTAGACTTTGCAACTCTAGAGTGCACTAAAGGATCTTATTCAAAAGAACGTTGGCAAGACTTTTTGTTGCTGTTGCTGTTGTTGTTTATTTATTTTGAGATGGAGTTTCACTCCTGTTGCCCATACTGGAGTACAATGGCGTGATCTCAGCTCACTGCAAATTTTGCCTCCCGGGTTCCAGTGATTCTCCTGCCTCAGCCTCCCAAGTAGCTGGGATTACAGGCATGCACCATTATGTCCATCTAATTTTGTATTTTTAGTAGAGACAGGGATTCTCCATGTTAGCAGGCTGTCTCAAACACCCGACCTCAGGTGATCCGCCCGGCTCGGCCTCCCAAAGTGTTGGGATCATAGGCATGATCCACCACACCCGGCCTGTTCCTGTTACTTTTTTGAGACAGGTTCTTGCTCTGTCGCCCTGGCTGCAGTGCAGTGGCACCATCATAGCTCACTATATCCTTAAATTCCTGGGTTCCAGCTCTCTTCCCATCTTGGTCTCCAAAAACACTGGGATTACAGGCATGAGCTGCCATACCCAGCCAAGACTGTTAATCAGGTGTTGCTTGTTCTAAAGAGTAAGTGCCTTTACAGAAAGGCAATTGAAGAAGAGTCTCTGCAGTTTTTATGAGCTTTTGTTCTAAAGACAATTAGTAGTAAGAGAAGAGCATCCGTCTTCCCACATTAACCCCAAACCGTGATCCCAACTTCTTTTACTACATCCTACTCTCTAACCCCATCAGTTTTCTCATCAATTTCCAACCGGGCTCCTTTGTTACTCAATTTCATTGTCAGTGCTTACCAGGAAATGCTGTCTCCCAAATCTGCCCTAAGCTCCAATCCAGTGCAAAGTCATCTCAAAAGCTCTCCTGACCCTGGGTCACACTTATCGTATCTTCCTCTATTTTCCCCAAGCATATAATTTGTCCTACTTCCAGCCAGACACTTAAATCCACCTTCTGTCTTGTGCTTATGCATCTGTCTGCTCCGTTAGAAGAACTGTGAAGGTGGCATCTGCAGTTTATCCATTTTGGTGGCTCCTGAGGCCTACCTAGGACTAGTACCTACATGTAGTAGATGTTTGATGTTTTTTGAATTAAAGTTACAAAGGACTAAGGAACCTAGGAACCAAGGAACTAATTATCTTTTCTTCTCATAAAATGCATGTGTTAGTACAAAATTCTCCCATAGGAAAAATTGCAGAGGAATGTGTATTCCTAAGTACTCCTGAACTTTTCTCCTTACTTTCCACAGTGTTTTACTTTCATGTAAACTTCCTAGGCTTACCCCTCCTCTGACATACCACAGACAAATAGAAAAAAGTTAAACACATCTTACTTGCACAATTTTTTCCAGTAAGAAGATCAAAAGTTAACTCAGGAGCCTAAAGTGGTTTGTTAACTCACCCTACATTGTAATTTATAGGAAGGCCATAATCCATTCTGATTTACCATCACCCCATGATTCTTTCTATTCTTTGAAATTCAGAATTAGATGTATTTTAAGACCTTAAAACTGTTTAAAAGTGTCAAGAGTAATCACTAATAATGCCTCTTTACCACCTTGTTCCCAGCCAAATCCCAATTAAGTAAAGCTCTTCAGTATGTGAACAGTAAAGGCAATTTATTCTATCTGCTTCATATTAAACCATATCCAAGTATGGATTTGATGATGAAGAATCGAAAGGTAAAATCAGTTCACTCCAGAAATACCTTCTGGTGGTAGGATGCCTGTCACTTTAGTCATTTCCCTAATCATAGTTGGTGCTTATGCCAAACCTTTCATTTGGATAACGAAGGGAGCTTAACTCTTAAATGCTCTGTACACCAAAAAAGAAAATAAGTAGGTAGTTCCAAAGTGCCTATTACTGTTATTTTTCAGACAGGTAAATAGACCCAAAGGTCAAATTCTCATACTTTCATCTGTGGAAGAACCATAAAGAGAATGAAGCTCATAGATGCCCAATTTTGTGTTATCATCCCTTGCCCAATCTAACATGTTTGACTGAAAACCCCTGCCCCGTTTGACCAGAAGTATATGGGCTAATGCATATTGGATTCAATTGGTGATGATACTGGAAGAGATTCTACATAAAAGCTGCTTAGATTTGGCAGCACTATAAACAATTTTATCTTCATAAACAGAAAACGGATGCTGGCTCTTTAAAGAAGAAAAACTTTGCTAATTCCTCTGTTTGAAAAAGAACATCTATGGTATGCTCCTGTCTACAAGTAAATAAACAAACCTCCCAGGCAGAACCCAGGTCATCCACACATGCTAATGTCTTCATTCACTATTGATCCTCTGGGACACAGCAGATGTTCTACAGAGTTTTCCAGGCCCTTCTTCATCTTTAGGATACAGCTCAGGACACAACAATCACAATAAAACTTGGGGTAAATATGTTTATACTGCTGCTCCTAGTTTCCATTAAACAAATTACAATAACATTACAGTCTGAATATTTTTGAAAATCGCATAGGGGGCGAGATCTTTGTTCCAAAAAGAATTGATAGCTAAAGCAAGATGGGATGAAGAGTGCCTAGTTCAGATAATTCTGGCTAATTCAGTGTTCTGTGTAAAATTAAGTACATGTGTTCTCTGCCTAAAAAAAGGAAAAAATGTAGTAACTGCTTGTACATAAAAATTTTTAATAAATATATACAGATTCTGGATTAGTTAATTATTAAATTGCTTTTGAATACTTTTTTTTTCTTTTATTTTTATAGAGATGCAGTCTTGCTATGTTGGCAAGGCTGGTCCCAAACTCCTGGCCTCAAGCGATCCTCCCAATTTAGCCTTCCAAAGTGCTGGGATTACAGGCGTGAGCTACCATGCCCAGCCCTGTACTTGAATACTTTAAAAGGCAAATTTAAAGCAAACAGTTGATGTCTACATTTTGAAGACGGAAAGGCCAATAGCTGGGATAGGAAACTTCCAGGCTAGATTTGGTTCTTGGCAAAATCTCACCTGGCTATTGGCTGGTGTTCTAAAATTAAGTGTTCCTTGCTTCTAATCCTAATTATTTGGATGAATCAAATTTTAGAGAAAATAAGCATGTCATCTCAGACTTTATAATACTGGCTGTAATCAGACATGTAATTTGCAAGAGGAAGTACATCTTAAACTTTCATACAAAGTACAAACTGAAGTCAGGCCAATGTAAATTCAAATTCTGATTATGTTACTCAGTCTGTGTGCCCTAGGACAAACGACTCAAACTCTCTAAGTTTCAGTCTTAACACATTCATAAAGTGGAAATAATAGTAATTGTTTGTAATGCTAAATAAGATGAAATATGTGTCACGTCCACCATCTGTAGACACTCTGAAAGTGGTGGCAATTATTACTAGTTATGGGAAAAGTAGCATTATTTATCTAATTGATATATAAAATATCCTATAGAATATTGTAAACTCCTGGAGCATGGGTTCTATTATACTTCCTTGAATATTCCTTTCAAAGGCTGGCAGACCACATATCTAATAGGAACCAATTAAATATTTGTTAATTTGGCTTAAATATATATTTTCTGCAAAATGAACAGGTTATTCCAGCTTTCCTCCACAGCTTCCATTTCCCATGATTATTTATTAATTTCACTGACGTCTTTTGAATTAGTCTGCCACTAAATGGCAGACAGCTAAAGAATAGGAGGCTCAAAAAAAGCACGAAACAAAATCTAAAAACAAAACTACTCTGACCATAGAACAACAAATGAACCTCAACTGAATAGAAAAGGAGAATCTAAAGCAGGCAAACCAGTTTCTGGAAGGCTGGTCATGGCTGTCTGGAATACTGTGTTGAGAAGGAATGGGAAAAGAGCATGGTGAACGTCTACACCTGCAATGGGGAATTGTGGATAATATAATTGTAGGGTAATTTCAAATTCAACTCTGAGAAAGTCATAACTAGTTAGTAGCAGAGCTAAAACTAGAAGTTTGTCAGATTTGCACGGCAATGGTTCAGCTAACAGGTCACTCACTATTCATAGTGTTCTAAACTTGCTACCATTTTGTATCCAACTAAGAACTTTGAAAAACTCCTTCACCTCTCCAGATCCGTTTCCCCATCCGTAAATTTCATGAACTCCCAGGTCATTTCCAACATTAACCACGTATGAACGTATGCTTCTGTAAAGTACTATTTGGTTACCTAGATTATACGATTTTATATTTTTGATAGCGCTTTAGTGCCTACCAAAACCTTTTGCAGTAATCATTTTATTCACACCTACTTTGTAAGACACGCATTCCTGTCCCCATTTTACAGATGAGGGAATTAAATCAAGAAATCAAGCAAGTTGGCTGTCACAAGATTTGCTGGCAACAGAATTGGCGCAAGTCCCATAACTCACAAGAAGTTTTATGAGAAGTTCAGTATTAAAAAACAAAAAAGGTGCATGATATATATATTTTCAAAAGAGTTAAGTAAGTAAGACAGAAGCGGGGAGGGGGAGCATGGACAAGTTGAAAGAAAGGCTGGGGGCCAGACACATCTGTGAGAATTCCCAAGGACAGGCAAAGGCTTTTTTAAAAAACAAAGAAGAAAGAGGCCCACTGCTTGAGCAGATGGCACAGAATTAACAGATGAGAAATGACAGAACTACTTTCCTGTTTTGTTTCTGCCTTTGAAAGAGGGTATCTTCAAACTTGAAAGTATAGAACAAACATGGTCAGGCATTGGGATTAAAATAGTAGGGAAAATAAGAAGTTCATTTTTTACTCTTCTTTATTTATCCAGAGTCAAGTTCCCAGGCTCAGCTGAAGTAACTCAAGCTTCTGAAAGGGTCCACATTTTGATTGAAAGGCCAATTTCAGTCATCTCTGAATTAATATAAACAGAGGAGAGGTAGGAAGCCTGGAGAGAGACAAACAAAAGGCAGCGTCTAGAAGTGACACAGGAAAGAGTCTGACATTAATCTTTAGCAAATTTATCAAAGATAGTTTGATTAAACAGATGCAATATAAAACTTAGAAAAGGAAGGGCATGGCTAACTAGCCTAATATCTTTATTTGATGAAATTATTAGAATATCAGTTTAGAAATGCTATAAATGTGGTATATATTTAAGGTATTTAACACATTTTTCCATAATATCTTCATAGAATCACCTACATTATAGTACAGTTACTGAATTCATAATAACTTGAGTAACCCAGAGAGAAATGATAAATATTTTTTGAGTAATTGGGTTTTCAAGTGACTCAAAACTAAGAAGAATAGCCAATATGCCAAAAGGCAGATCAAGATGTTTTTTAAAAGATCTTGAAATGTTGAAACTATAGGCTTAAATGATAAGAAGGATCAATGAAAACATACATTTAAGTTCTAGAAAATGACCTAAATGGACCTGCTGGTTGTCTTCAGGAATTTGAACATTTCTTGTGTGGTGAGAGCTTCATGACCTTCAGCCCTGAGTTCTTCTATTACGTGACGTGTAGTCGCATACCTATGCAAGGAAGAGCGCTCGTGCTGAGAGCCACAGGTTCCATTTTGCATTAAGGACTGCTGACTGTGCTACTGTACTCCCAAAACAGAGGACCAAGGAGAAAGCCAGCAGTAAATCCTCATCACCATGGATAGGCTGGGGATTTGAATAGGCCTGTCACAGGATGAGGGATGAAGGTCTGTGGCCTCTATTAGAAAATATGCCCATTCTTAACAGACAAAATAGGAAGACTTCTGTCAGGAAGGAAAGAAGGAAGTGATAACTGAGGATAGAGTAAATGTTTCAGGCCTTTCTGCTTTCCCTAGGTGTGTGGTGTGTGAGTAATCACCAGAGTGGGTAAAAGAATACCCACCACCTTCTAGAAACCCAAACTTTAATGAGAAGCTTTGTTCCCTCATTTCAACACTCCCTTCACGTTGTCCTTGCCTCTCTGGCCCTCAATACTTTGGCCCAGTTGTCTTTGTTTTTATTTCTGTTGTTTTGGTTTTTTTTTTTTTCTATGTAAATAAGAGTTTCTAAGTACAGTACTTAGTGTTCTCCTAAAAATATTTGCTGCTGGTACATATTTTATGTTGACACGTTTGTGGGAGGTAAGGCCAGTGAAGCAGCAATGCGCTCGCTGAGCATGGGATTCCCCTCGAGAACTAGGCTGGGTATCAAGGTCTCGTACCAACCACAGCAGAGGAGTGCACGGGTGGCCAGTAATTTCCAAAAGGACAGTAAGTGTACAGAGTGGGAGGAACATTTGGTGGGCAGGACCCTACATTTACAAAGAGCAGATCATATATTTATTTCAATGTATAGTAGTAACCGCATTTGCTTGTTTTTCCCCCAATAGAGAAAAGACCCCCAGGGAAAATCTACAGGCATATTTATATAGGTGGGGAATCATTTTCATGAAGGATCAGAAATGGAAAGTGTTTACATAGTTCATTTCTAAGACTCTTCTCTCTATGGCTGTTTTGGAAGTCATGGGATCGGCCACTGTGTAAACACACACGGAAATGCCCACACATATACATACATACCACGCATATTCTCCTTATGACCATCCACAGATTTTATTTACGTTTAAATGTCCTAAAAATCTAATTTTATAACCCAAATATTTCAAATTTCAGGATATAATTAATGGCGCTGCCCAATATACACAACCATAATAAATAAATGTATAATTCCAAAAAGTCGGAGCTATAGGAAAAGCTGAAATAATGAGAAAATTAATTCGGCTTTTTCTTTCTGAAGCCATGGTGCTGGTGAGCAGGAGATGAGAATAAACACCCTCCTAGGACTCAGACCTTGAGTAATAGTGAAACTTGCTAATACGAAAGTACTAGCCCACATTTTTGTTTTTGTTTTTTCACCACATGCCGTGCAACTAGGAAATAAAATATAATGCACACTTTTCAGTTAGGAATAATTACATGAAGACAATATTCCAAACAAACAAAAAAACAAACAAGGGGTAATTTACAGCAATTAGGCTGAGATGAGTATAGGTGTCGCTTGTTTTTCAAGATTTTATAAGGTTATAGGCATATAAGCAGCTTCTGAAGGCCTCCTTTGATCTTTAGGGCTAAATAAAATTTAGGTTAAAGATCCGTTCATCTACTACCTGTGTCCTTTCTATAATCAACCAAGACACATGTTATCAGTTACAGGTATTGATTGACTTACGACCTATGCAACTTACGACCATTCGACTTTACAACCACAATCGCTAGACACGACTGCTCCGCTGTAGAGTTTTGGAAACTCTACAGCATTTTGATGTGTATCAAGAATATCGCAACTGCCTGGGAGGCTGTGACGACAAAGTACATGAATGGCATCTGGAAAAATTGTGTTAAGCGCCATGTTAATGACTTTGACGGATTTGACAGTGAATATGAACTTGAAACGATTCAGGAAAAATAGTAAAACTTGCTAAAGACCTTTCTTCGGAGTGTGAAATGGAAGATGTCGAAGAGTTGCTAGACAAAGAATCCGGAGAACTTACAAATGAAGAGCTAATCGAACTGGAAGAAGAAAGAGTGGCGGAAGAAGAAAGAAGAGAAGCAGAGAAAGAAGAGGAGGAGCCAGAAAGCAAGTTCACCACTAAGGGATTATCAGACAATTTATCTTTACTGAATAAACTTCTTATACATTTCGAAGCAATGGACCCAAACATCGAACGATTTGCAAGGATTGAACAGATGGCACACGATGTGTTTCGTCCGTATCGTGAAATTTATGAAGAAAAAAAGAAACATACAATTCAGACAAAGCTCACCATGTTTATGAAAAAACCAACTCCGGTAACCCAACTGCTGCCTCAGATGACGACATCAGCGATCCGCAGCCAAGCACCAGCGGCCAATAAAATGTTTCGTACATGTTTATATATTTTGAAATGTTTTGCAATTGGGAAAATGTTTCCTATGGTATTTTTTACACCTATATTTTGTATTTTTGTATGCACCTGTATTTTGTAATTTTGTATGTTTTGCAAATATTAAACCAGTTGTACTGGTAATGCAGTGTTTTACTTAAACCTGACGAATGTACAAATAAGAAACAAAATGATGTAGAGATGATAGAAATGGCATAAAATGAACAAAGAAAATTATGATATATAACAATAATTAAGAAAATTATGATAAAATATGACAAGTATTTTTATAACATCATTTCACAGTACTGTACATACAGCCTACTCAACTTACGACCAAATCGTGTTACGACCAGTCTGTCGGAACCAATCGTGGTCGTAAGTCCAGCGCTAGCTGTATTTGAAAGTGAAACCCACAAGACTGCAAAGAACCTTGTCTAGTTTGAAGGGGTAAGTAATGTTTGCAACAGTGGCTGGAAGAGGGAGGGGGAAGGGATGGGTTTTGGTGGAAAGGAAGAGAGAAGATTTAGACCAGTAGTACAAGGGAATATGTACTCATCAGATGATACTAAGGCTCACACAGGAATGCTGATTTTGGAAGAGTTGCTAGGTGACAAGATGCCAGGTTAAGGCGAAGTTCGTTTGGGCTCCTCAAGCCTCCCATCATTGGGATAGGTTTATTGTGTACAGGCTGTCTTCATTAAGATCTTTCCCTCACAAGTCAAGAGTTAAAGTACAGTAAATGCTCATGTCCACTTGAAAATATGTAATAATTGGTCTTGAAAATATGTAATAATTAATTTGTTTCAGTTAATATCTGAGTGCAAGATGAAAGCATCCATTGTGCCAAGAGTTCATCTTGTTTCTTCTCTGCCAGATGGACAAGAAGTGAACCAGTCAGTAAGACAGATATCTGCATGGTTCTTCCTGAGATGGGGGATACCTAGTCAAGTTACCCCAAGCAGGAAATACCTTTCTTGCAGTGGCTCGGGAATCCCTGGATCACATCAATGCTCTGTGGCATATGCAAGCTTCGCCTTCTTTCTCTAAGAACATGAAAAGCTTCTCAGCCACGGTGGCCCTCACACCCAGTCAACTCCAATCCTCTCGTCTCAACTGAGCCTGACAGAGGCAGCAGAGTGACCCAGTGACTCCTTCTCCACACATTTCAGCCAGTCATGGAGAAGAGGGCTTTATCCCTCTCCCCTAGGCAGAAAGCACTGGAAAGAGAGCTTGCTCCCTCTCTGCACCCCCTTACCAGTGCTTCCCACAGGGGGCGAGGCTCGTCTGATTGCCTGACGTGTGACACTTACCGGTACATATTTCCTCATGGGAAGTTTGTCAGATATGAGAAGTGTCCCCGTTCCCTTCCTCTTTGCTTTCCTGTGATCAGCAGACCCACTGAGTCATAAGGAAAGCTGGGAGGAATCTCCCTGCAGGCAGAGAGGAAGTCCCTTCTCACCGTCTTTGCTTGCTCTACTCTTGTGCCTGGGAGGGCAAGTTTGAAAACCCTTTGGTGTTTTCAATTCACAGAATATGGAGTAGGAAGACCACCGCCTCTGGCCTCAGACCTACACTGTATTAACCAACACAGTTTACCAGGAAGCCTTGCAGTTTAGGGATAACATGCTTTCCCAGGTTAATAAAAAACCAGGTGAATGTCTCCTTGACTAGAGATTTGTTTGTGTGCTCCCCTAGTTATCCAGAGGAAAACCGCATCTCTTGAACCCTGAAAAGATAAGTAGTTCAGGGCTTTGAATGCGGGTGTTTTGCCACCTACAGAAGCCTGGGTCTAAAGGTCAAAGGAGGAGAACCAACAGCAACAGTTCTAGGATTGAGAAAGTCTCAAATCTGCCCGCATCACTGTTAACCCTGTGACCTTTTCATTTCTAGCAGCCTCTGAGGTGGCCTTTGTGTTATGAAGAGTCAACTTTCGTCTTACACGAAGAGGTATTTCAAGCCCAAATCACATTCTCATAATTGTTTCTCTATATGTGTTTTGATGACTCCATTTTTCTCTTTTAAACAATAATAGGCCATTAGCAGGGCATGGTGCTGTGTGCCTGTAGTCTCAGCTACTGAGGAGGCTGAAATGGGAGGACTGCTTGAGCCGCGGAGGTTGAGTTCATGATCATACCACTGCCCTCCAGCCTAGGCAAGAGATAAGAAGATAGAGGATGTGTGAAAATTTTCCATCAGGACATTGCAACAGAATTACATTGTATGCCCATGAGTTTTCTCATGCACTCACTCATTCAACATTATTAGATGCTGCATCCCCAGTTTATTTGCTTAAGTACTATTTTGGCCGCCATTGCCTGGGAGTGAAATATTTTTTTAATGAAGAGAGATTTTTCTAACCAGGCTTTTACTCATTCTTTTTATTGCATGTTATCCCTTCACTCTTCACCATGCCCCCCTCATACACACATCCCAAAACACATACATGCAGACTCTACTTACAGTTTAGGGCCCCAGACAAGCTGCGGAGGCTTGGAGGTGCCAGTTAATCATAGTGGAACAATCTAGCAAGTACATTTATCAGATTTGCTCAAGGTATCATTATGGTTTTTAAATTTGTTTTATTTTACTTTTTAAATTTTATTTGAGACAGGGTTTCACTTCCATCACCCAGGCTGGAGTGCAGTGGCGCAGTCTCAGCTCACTGTATCTTCTGAATCCTGGGTTCATGTGATTCTCCTGCCTCAGCCTCCTGAGTAGCTGGAACTACAGGCATGCACCATTGTGCCCAGATAATTTTTGAATTTTTGTAGAAACGGGGTCTCACTCTGTTGCCTAAGCTAGTCTCAAACTTCCAGGCTCAAGCGATCCTCCTGCCTTTGCCTCCCAAAGTGCTTGAATTACAGGCATGAGCCACCATGCCTGGCCTATCATTATGTTTTTAAAATCTAAGCAGTTCCTTCCAAGTGGATCTTTTTTTTCACTGCCTTTTTGTCCATAGTCTATTTTTACAGGTATGATTTACCTGGTTGGTCCAACTTTCAGATTTAGGTATGCCTGTAGTCTCTGTAAGAGTGAGGATATTTCCTATTTGGGTCCAGGTATGTGGTCCACCTCCTTGCCATCTCAACCACTGTGTCCTTGGTTTTTCATACCTTAAGAAATGTAGTTTCTCTCTTTCCCTCAATTTAATTGCATGGTCTATAGAATACCCTCTTTTAAAAATTTATTGAGGCTTGCTTTGAGTGTTAGAACATCATAAATTTTCATAAATGTTTAATGTGTGCTTGAAATAAATTTCTATTCTCTAGTTATTGGCTACAGTGTTATATAAATGCTCATTAGATCAAGTTTGTAAATTTTATTATTCTAACACTGTATATATTTACAGGTTCATTGTTAAATAAATCAGTAGTTAAGAGTATGAAAATCTTCTGCTGTGATGATGAACTTGTCTATTTCTTATTTTAGTTCCATGAATTTTTGCTTGTATTTTGAGGCCACGCAATTGGAATATTAAAGTTTCAAACTGTAATTTCCTCCTGGTGATTTATTTTGATAGGCAACTAGAAGCCACTGAAGTTTGTAGAGCACAGAAATAACAGGATTAGAACCACTCATCCCCATATAGCCTGATTTAATAGAGACATTCTTTGTTTACATTTTATTCATTTGGTTTTTATTTGTTTTACTGACTTAGTAAGCCCATCTTAGAAATCAGAATATTTCACCTCCAGATAGTATTTGAAACCTAATTTTTTCTGACTTCAGAGAAAGAACCAAATTGATTTGGTTGCTAATAATGTAGGCTCTAGATTTGAAAACTGTAAAGTTTCATTATAAAGTAAAAGATAACAGGCCTCATTGTGGTGGTAGTACTGGCGGATGATAAAGGAGTTATAGGATGAGAGGACAAAGAAGTTTGTTTTTTTTTTTTTGTTTGTTTTTTCTGGTTTGGTTTGTGGGGCCAGAAAGGAAATCAGTAGATAAGAATTCAGTTTTGTAAATGTCACTTCAGGGCTTGAGAGGCTCATAGGATATCCAGGCAGAGCTATCCAGCAAACAGTTAAAATGTAGCGGAAGCTTAGGGGAAAGTTCAGGAAAATTCCCAAGTCCAAGGGACAAATATCTTCTTCTACAGTGGTCATTATTATTGTGTGTAACAATAATTAGGACAGCAGTGATTTGGAACATGGGTTGGACATAGCCAGATTCAAATTTTAGGAAGAATAACTCTGGCTGCAGAAGGCCTGTGATCAGAAAGAATCTAGAGGTGGGAATACCACATTATTACAAACATCTATCTAGAAGCAGTGAGGAACTGCATTCAGAAAATAGCCATGGGAATAAAGTGGGGTGGTCGAATTTGAGGTTCATTTTAAGGCACAATTTCTAGGTTGTGGCAATGAAAATATTAGGCAAGGAAGTGAGAGAAAGAGAAGATTGAACATGTTTTTAAGAGTCTAATTTAGGAGACCAGGTGGTACACACTATTAATCAGCCCAGGGCATGTCAGGATTTTCCTTTATTTTCTTTGTCTTTGCTTTGTATGTATATATCACATTCTCCCTAGGCTCTGACAGGTTTTAAAGATACTGGGCCTAATATAATCTTGCTGGTAAGAAAAGACTAAATCACTTACCTTTTAGATACTTACGATTCCTAGTCCATGAGTAAATTTTTTGCAGCAGTTGAAAAGGAATTTTCTTTTCTTTTTTTTGAGACAGAGTCTTGTTTTGTTGCCAGGCGCCAGGCTAGAGTGCAGTGGTGCAATCTTGGCTCACTGCAACCTCCGCCTCCTGGATTCAAGCAATTCTGCCTCAGCATCCCTAGTAGCTGGGACTACAGGTGCATTCCACCATGCCCAGCTAATTTTTTTTTGTATTTTTAGTAGAGACGGGGTTTCGCCATGTTGGTCAGAATGGTCTTGATCTCTTGACCTCGTGATCCGCCCGCCTTGGCCTCCCAAAGTGCTGTGATTCCAGGCTTGAGCCACCGAAAAGGAATTTTAATGAATTGTATCCTGAGACAGAGCAGTAATTCACTACCAACTAATAATATTATTGTTTAGCTCTATCACTCACTGACTCACTAACCTTCACAACATCTCTTACAGCTCTCTACGTCCCTAAGTGGAAGAGAATACAGGTTGGCTCATCCAACTCCATTTTAGCTTATCCATCTCCACTCCAAACCCTTGTGGCACATTTTATGGCATCTCGGAGGCCGAAAAGCTGGATCCCTTATGCCATCTATCAGATTTCTTATAGCACTACTTCCTTCCACCAAGCAGATCTAACCACACAAGATTTAGAAGGCAGAGGTGAAAATGACAATATCAAGACTATTCTTCCAACTCTGCTATTTCTCAGTTTTGTTGTGTTTTCTGCAGCAATGGTTGCATAGGTCCTGTCATGGGTTGAATTGCGTCCTCCCAAACTGTTGAAATCCTAACCCCCTACAAATTCTTAGCTTATATACCTATGAATGCGACCTTATCTGAGAATAGAGTCTTTGCAGATAGTCCAGTCAAGATGAAGTCGTAGGGAGGGCTTTAATCTACTATGACTATTGACCTCAAAAAAAGGGGAAATTTGAGAAGAGACAGACATATGCACAAGGAGAATGTCATGTGAACATGCAAGTAGAGACTGGAGAGACGCATCTACAAGCCAAGAAAAAACAGAGATTGCCAGCAAATCACCGGAAGTTAAGAGAGAGGCATGGAACAGACACTCCCTCGCAGCCCTCAGAAGGAACCAACCCTGCCGACACCTTGCTCTTGGACCTCTAGCCTCCAGAACCATGACACAATACATTTCTGGTTTTTAAGCCATGGCATTTGTGATACTTTGCTACAATAGCCCTGACAAGACAATATAGGTCTCGTGGTCTGGTCCCCAGCTTTGCAGGGGTTGAGAGGGAGAGGATGGAGACAGGGTAACATCCATTTTGAGGATACACATTGCAGCCTAGTGGAGCGTTCCTAGAGCCAGCAGTTATGATTTTAGTTTTACAATTTCCTCACTTTCTTATTATCTTAAAAAGTCAGCAGCTACCTAGGTATGTCTATTTAGTGGTGGATTCTTAAAACTCAGCCTACAGATCTTGCTCTTGCCCTTCCCTGAATTAAGTCTTTTTCTGTTTAAACTAGGTTCAGTAAAGTCTGTTGTCTGCAATCTGTGCCCTGTATTCTGACTAAAGAACACAGTGACACTCCAAAGTGCATCAAGGATTCTTGCTCAGAGAAATACAACAAAAGTTCTACTTTTTTATTTGAGGAATGTATGTGAATCCATCATAAGTATGAAATAAACAAAACAGAGTGAAATTAGGTAGTGGATCTAATTGAAATTAGGTCACAAATCTTTAAATAAAAGTCTATTGCCTTTATAAATGTCCACATTCATTGAATGAACTGTGACTTGACAGCGGCAGTAAGCTAGTAGTTCTTCACTAACTAGGTGAATGCAGGAATTCAGACAGACAAAAGCGTGGGTGGGCGGTTAGAGATGGAATTTGTAAATATGAGCATAGACATTGTAAATTTTGCTGGTCAAATATTTTTGGCAGTCTAATAGTTTTGGAAAGCCCCTTTTCAGACTATATAATATAAAAATTAAGAAAGAAACAAGTCATTAAAATTCAGGCCTAAGTCCTACATAATTCATATTCAACTCTTTATAAAAGCAATGTGAATGAGGTATAAGACTAAAACTCATAACACTATTGTTAATAATCACAATAATTTAAAGTTGGTTTAAAAAAAAAAAAAGAAAGGCTACAGTCAGGGACAGTGGCTCATGCCTGTAATCCCAGCACTTTGGGAGGCCGAGGTGGGTGGATCACCTGAGGTCAGGAGTTTGAGACCAGCCTGACCAAAAAATGCAAAAATTATTTGAGCGTGGTGGTGGGCGCCTGTAATCCCAGCTATTCAGGAGGCTGAGGCAAGACAATCCTTAAATCCAGGAGGCAGAGGTTACAGTGAGCTGAGACCCTGCCATTGCACTCCAGCCTGGGCAACAAGAGTGAAACCCCACCTCAAAAAAAAAAAATAGAAAAGAAAAGAAAGAAAGAAAGGCCACAGTGCACAATGCTTACTGAGTTCAGGCCTTTTCTGCCTCAAATAGATGAACCAAATTTTAGAGAAATTAAGTGACTTACCCAAAGTCAAACAATAGTAGTTGGATTATTTAAAGGACAAATAAGTAACCCTATGTAAGAAAATAATTCTTTTCCAGGGCATCCTCAGAATGTATGTTTAAAGAGCCAGTTGTACATGAAACTCTAATAGACATGCACAGAGAAATTTAGGCAAAGTCCCACTTATGTAATAATGCTGGTAGCACTGACTCAGATGAAAAAAGAATGTTGTATAGAAACTTAGGCCAAGCCTTCAAGTCTTGCCCAAATGCCATTTCTGCCATGAGCCTTTTCTATTTTCTCAGGGCACATGTCTGCCTCTGAACTTCCAGAGATCTTCATTTATTTTTCTGTTAGGATAGTTGTCACTTATTTGTTTAACAAGCTCTTATCTAGTGCCAATCACTGTCCCATGTGTTTCCTTCATAATGATAAGTACTATTATTTTTCCCATTTTACAGACGAGAACTTGAGGGGTAGAGATAGGAGATAACTCTGAAAAGGTAATACAGAATTCAAACCAAGGGAGTCTAGGGCAGGGTGCATGCTCTAACTTCCACCCTACACCTCTAACTGTGCTAAAGCTATAGGCCTCCATCCCCAATCTTCTCATCTATGCTGATAGTCCCTGGAGAATAGAATTCATTCTGATTCATGTTCATATTCCATATAACGCCATATAAATAGTGCCTGCAGGCCGGGTGCCGTGGCTCATGCCTGTAATCCCAGCACTTTGGGAGGCCGAAGCAGGTGGATCACCTGAGGTCAGGACTTTGAGACCAGCCTGACCAATATGGCGAAATCCTGTCTCTACTGAAAATACAAAAAATAACTGGGCACGGTGGCAGTCACCTATAATCCCAGCAACTTGGGAGGCCGAGGCAGGAGAATGGCTTGAAGACAGGAGGCAGAGGCTGCAGTGAGGCGAGATCATGCCACTGCACTCCAACCTGGACGGCAGAGTTAGACTCTGTCTCAAAAATAAATAAATACTGCCTGCAGATGCTTAAAAACCAAATCATTAACTAAATAAATGAATAAACAAACTTGGGAATAAGGTGGAAGGACATATAGGGTTAGTCAGTAGGAACACGTCTGCGGCAAACGTGGTTGGTGCTGAGCTGGGAGAAGCAGCATCTTCTCTGCTCACTTCATTCCCGAGTACTCTCTGTGTGCCCCTTTGCTCAGGCTACTGTGCTAAAATCTGTCAAGCGAATAACTTGTAGGAAAACATGGTCAGTTGCAGGATGTGAGCTGTCTCTTGACAAAACTCTGAAGTAGAAACGTGAACTTGTAGCTCTCTTCCCTTTCTTCCCAGTAATGGGTGCTTCACTTGGGCTCACTTAGTGTGGTTAGAGAGGTCATCACGGGGCCTCCAGGAAGAGAACAGTCTGAGCAAAGCACTGGGACAATTATGTTAAGAATCTACAAGCACTCTCTATAAAATATACCTTCACTCAGACCCATGATTCAACACCCCAATGTTCTCTCTAGTTTAGATCTGTACATTTGATTTACCCTTTCTTCATAACCATCATAAAATCACACTAGCGCGTGACTCACTTTCTTTCATTTACTCACATTTCAGTGACGATAATTAACCTTAGCTAATAGCTCTCTTCACTGGAGTGACTCAGGGATTCCCAAAAGCAACGAGCTCACTTAATAGATGGGAGAATATGGAGACATAAAATGCAATTCGGTTCCTATACTCTTGCATTATAATCTCATGCACTCTTATTTATTAGAGTTTTTTTCTGTTTGGAGGTCTCCTGGTCAGAGGTGGGGGCTCTGGAGTTCAATTTCTCGATTTTGGTCAGGCTCCAGGTAGCAACAATTCAATAACTGGCAGCTGGGACAGAAAGGCAAGAAAAAGTATAAAAATGCTTTCTTCTTATATTTGATAATAAAATAATCTATATTATTACTTTTTACCTTAAAATTGCATATATTTTTGTTCAAAAAGTTAAACATAGAATCACCATATGACACAGCAATTTCACTCCCATGCATCTGCCCAGAAGAATAGAAGACAAACATTGAAACAAATACATGCACATGAATGTTCAAAGCAGCACCGTTCATGATAGCAAAAAGATAGAAAATGCCCAGTGTCTGGCAACAGATGAATAGATAAACAAATTGTGGTAGAAAGATCGTGCAGCAGGAACTTAGCCATAAAAAGAAATGAGCACTGATACATGCTACAGCACAGACGAACCTTGTAAATATTCTGTTAAATGAAAGATGCCAGACAGAAAAGGTGAGAGATCTATTGTATAACTCTATTTATATGCAATACCCAGAATAGGCAAATCCATAGAGACAAAAGGCAGATTAATGATTTCCAGGGGTTGAGAGGATGAGAAGATTAGGAATGCCTGTCTAATGGGTGCAAGCTTTCATTTAAGATGATGAAAATGCTTTGGAACTAGATAGACGTGATGGTTGCACAACGTTGTGAATGTACTAAATGCCACTGAATTGTTTACTTTAAAATGGCTAATTTCACAAAGGCTTGCAGCAGGTGAATTGACGTAATACAATTTCCTCCCAGTGCTCTGAATGTCAACACGAAGAAATTCAATGAAGGGTGGGTAAACATGTGGGAGTAACTTTGACTCTCTTAAGTTAGCTAAATGCCTCATCATCTACTTAGTGATGCACTTGAATGGATGAATGAGATTCCCACCATCCCTACCTACCATCCAGGAAAACCACAGCCAAGAGAATGGGCTTGGCAGGGTCAGCAAGGAAAGAAGGCCCTGCTGAAAATGGTGATAGACATGTTAATTAGCTTGATTGTGGTCATTATTTCTCAATGTATACATATATCAAAATATCCTTTTATACACCTTAAATATATACCATTTTTCTTTGTCAATCACTCCTCAACAAAGGTGGGGAAAATGTATAATTTCATGTTGTGAATCTCACCTCAGTTTTTAAAATTGCATGTTTTCCAGTAGAGATGTTGTTAATACACTAAATAAAATGGTAAATGCGTTATTCTTCTGCAACTCAGTGTAGTACAAATCCTACCACTTAAGCACGAGGTCAAAATATTTAATAACCAACAAGAAATACGTGCCCCCCAATCAGAGATAACACCTCGCATTAACAATGAGTCGAAACCATCTGAAAGTGCTCCCTGCCAGGCATCAGGCAGCACGCAACCCAAGAGTCATTGTCTCCGAGTGCCACACCCTACAGGTGAGCCCTCGTGATCTCACTGAATTGTCACCAACAACCTTGACACACATATAAAGGGATACTTCTTCCATTTTGCACAAGAAGCTAAACTTCAGAGTTACTAAGTGATTTACCCTGGGTCACGCAAATAGTAAATGGCAGAACCAGGACTCACATTTAGATGTCCCTATTTTAAAACAAGAGCACTTTCCCGCACGAAAGTTGTTTGCCAAGACGACTTGCAGCAAAACAACTGACTGCTACAGATTTTTGGCAAAGACATTGGCCTTCTAAATGCTCTCTCAGATTTTTTAATTATTGAAAGAAGGTGGTAGAAAACACCAAATGAAAAACAGACCAAATTTCCCAGAATCAGACTCAATGGTATGGTCACATTAATAAAAATAGTATTTGACAATTTAGTATTTTCCAGAAATATCTAACTTGGATATAAAGGCAGCAAAAAAAGTGACATACATACATGCCACTGCCAAATCTGATGACAGTGCAGCATCCAGGCCAGCCTTTGTGAGAATACAACCTATCCTGCTCCAGGGCCACTGTGCTTGATTTACTGCTTGATTTAAGTGTACCTTAATAAGGAGCCCTGCTTTTTAATTTTGCACTGGGTACCACAAATTGTGTACCCAGAAGTGCCAGCATCCAACTTATTTCAATCCTTAATCTATCTACCTAGAAGAGTTATTATGAAGATCACATGGGGTAATCTTGGGTAACTCTTTATAGTTTACAAGCTACTACCATATAAAAGTCATTATTCTTCAGTTAACAGATTAGTAGTTATTTAGATTCACACATTTCTCTGTTTGCAGCTTGGGAAATTGACCAGAAAGGGTAGGAGACTGCAGAGACAGCAGCCACATCCCAGCAAGGTACCTACATCTAGGTCTTCTGATGCCCAGGGAAGGGTATTTCCCACAGCTTTTGCCGCCTGTCACCCTTCAGCAGTAAGCTCCAGTGACAGCTTCCCTGGGAAGCGTCACTTACTCCTAAACCATAGGAAGAGCTCCATTCACTCACTCCCACTTTTACTCTGTCATGTCACCCTATTCATATCCTTCATAGCATTGTCACAATCTATAATTATTTCTTTTTTGTTTGTTCATCATCTGCCAACGCTACCGGAATGTAAACCCCACCAAGGCAGGAACAAGTCTGTTGGTTGTGAGCAGTGTGTCTTCCTAGCACAGTACCTGGCATGCAGTAGGCACTCAACAAGTGATTGCTCGAATGAATACATGAATGAATGAATATTTTTTTCCAGTAGGCTGCAAAATGCTGCTTTCTGTGGTGACTAAAGCACCGAAATGTCCTTTGGTTCACGTGGCCAATGAGTGGATTTCGTTGGAATGCAGTCGTTTACAAATGTTTAACTATACACTTACTTATCTACCTACTCTGAAAATGAGATTCTAAGTGATAAAAAAAAAAAAGTGGCTTTGGAATTTGTACTAAGCCAACTGTGCACATGGTACAGAATGTTCTCAGAAGCACCAGGACTCATGAATAATAAGGCAGCCCATTTCCTGGACTTTACAGCCTTCCTTGCCCGGTGTGCTCTCTCTCCCACAGCCCTTTGGCCTGCTGACTGGAATCTGGATCCTCTCTTCTCCCAAGTGAGATACCAGATGACATGCAAGGGGATTACCTTTGTCCTGAATTTTGGCTGTCACTTGTGCTCACCCCGCCCCCATACATACAGCATTGCTATCTTATGGAAAGAATATAATTAACACCATATACCACAAACCTGGCTACCAGCAGAAACCCTGACCAAAGCAGCATTTTTCCATTCAGACTGTGAATGCGAGATTGCTCCAGATGGCAAAGCTGAATCAACAGACCCCAGCAGGAAGGTTGGGTTTATTTCACAGCAGGTAGGAATGTGCAGTTACAGCACAAACAGAACATTTCTTTGGCCTTCCATGAATTATGTGTTTGTCATGCTTAATAAAATGAAGATCCACTAGGCTATGTGTTCCAGACACAAATTTTTTTTCTTTAAAAAATCTATATATAACATTACCCATATGAACTGGTGTCATTTTACACATATATATATGCACACACATGCACACACCCACAAATCACCTAAACACATGCTTGTTGTAAAAAATGCAAATAATAGAAAAGTATATGGAATGAAAATGTAGGGGGCCTCTTTATCTCAGCTTGCCCTCCTCTCCCGGGAGTATGTTGTTAACATTTTTAAGTATATTTCTCTCTGAACTGTTTTAGAGTATATAGTTCTGACAACATTGAGCATTTAAAAACATTCATTTAAATAAATTTATAAAAAATATTTATAAAAACATTTACTGATTTTTAAATACTTTTTTTTTTTTTTTTTAGATGGAGTTTTGCTCTTGTTGCCCAGGCTGGAGTGCAATGGCACGATCTCAGCTCACGGCAACCTCCACCTCCTGGGTTCAAGCAATTCTCCTGCCTCAGCATTCCTGGTAACTGGGATTACAAGCATGTGCCACCACGCCTGGCTAACTTTTTATTTTTAGTAGAGATGGGGCTTTTCCATGTTGGTCAGGCTGGTTTTGAACCCCTGACCTAAGGTGATCTGCCTGCCTTGGCCTCCCAAAGTGCTGGGATTACAGACGTGAGCCACTGTGCCAGGCCTAAGATACATGTTTTCACATATGAACATTTCTGAAATTGGGCTCTCTTACATTTGATGACTTGTTAGATTCAGTGAAACACCAAATTTTTAAGTTTTTAGTGAAATGGCTTACACATTATATATTGTTCTGAAATTTGCTTTTCAAGAGAGCCTAAATAAGTTATTTACATAATATTTAGCATTCTCACTGCATTTATATCCACATTATTGTGTGATATTTTTAATCTGCAAAATATATGGCTACAGCTCTCACATCTTCAAATTGCTTCTAAATTTATTCCTGACCCTTCCACAATGCCATGAGCATAAAGGTCCAAGTTCTTTATAAAAGTTTTTCACGGATTAAAGGATTTGGATCATACTCTTGGGAGTACCTACATAACCTGTAGCTAAAATGCATACAAAATACAAATATAATGCTGAGGGCAATAGGTATGTCACTTGACTTACACACTAGTTTATTGATTTTTTTTTTTTTTTTTTTGAGACGGAGTCTTGCTCTGTTGCCCAGGCTGGAATGAAATGGTGCAATCTTGGTTCACTGCAACCTCCACCTCCCCAGTTCAAGCTATTCTTCCACCTCAGCCTCCCGAGTAGCTGAGCTTACAGGCACCCACCATCATGCCCAGCTAATTATCATTATTATTATTATTTTTCATTTTTGTGAAGACAGGATTTCACCACATTGGCCAGGCTGGTCTTGAACTCTAGACCTCAGGGATCCTCCCGCCTTGACCTCCCAAAGTTCTGGTATTACAGGCGTGAGCCACTGCGCCAGGCCTTATGTTTTCTTTAAGGATGTTCTGTCACGTCATACCCCAAATAAGAGTCGTGGAATCACGCAATCTCTCACCATTTCTCCTGACAGGAAGTGAGGAAGTGAGATGTACTAACTCCATCCTGCTTTCCCTCCCAGCTCTCCCAGCCTTCGGTTACACTCCCTCCTCCAGCCCCATCCCCTGGGCATTATGCAGCCTAGATTCTCTGGAGCTATTCCAGGAGGCTGGGCAGGAATTCAAGATTTCAGCGACATAGAATAAGAGTGCAGAGGGAGGTAGACTCTGACCTGGACTCAGGTTGGTTTTGGTTCACAGTAAGCCTTTGGGAAGTAGATGCACTCTAGAGCCTCACGATGGGGAGGTTCCCAAAGGTTCAGGTGAGGTCAGGACGCCTCAGTGCTGTGTGGAACTAACTGTATTTTAGGCCTAGAGATTACTCAGTGTTTTTGCCATTTATCTTCTCAGGAAAAAGATGCTGCAGTGGCTTTTGACCCAATAGCCGGTTCTAAATCTGTCACATAGCCAGTCAGTATCCATGAATCTGTCACAAATATCCTAGCTGCCTTCTGCCTCCAAAGGGATCCTCAATCAGTCCACCCGATCCTTTCCTCTGCTACCCTCTAAGTGCAAGCTGTCGCCATCTCTGAACTAGGTTTCCGAAGTGGCCTCCTGTTAACTTCCTCCATTCTGCAGTTACCTTCCACCAATCAATCTTCAAATGTAAGCCAGAGAGATCTTTGAAAACACAAATTCCCTCATGTCACCTCACCCTACCCCATTTCAAAGCCTTCTATGGTATTCTATTGCACTTAAAAGAAAACCCAAAATTCTTGGCTTGGACAACCAGGGCTTAGACATCTACCTTTCCAGAATCTTCTATATGCCTCTCTGTCTCTTACACGTAATGTTCCAGACACACTAACCTTGAACATCTTGAGTTCTTTTCTGTTGCAGAGCACTGGTTGTTGCTTCTGCTGGACAATCTTCACTTCGACAGTGGGCAGGGCCTACCCCGTCTTATCCTCCAACTCTTCTCTCTCCAAGCTCAGCTAGATTTTCCACAGCACTGTCTATAGACGTTTACTGCTGTTACTCTGTCACATCATTCTGTTTGTTTCTCTTTTAAGAGCACTTACTATAGACTCTATAATTATCACGTGGTAATGTGTTTATTTTCTGCCTACGCATATAAAAATTTAAACTTCTGAGAATCAGAACTTTGTTCTGTGTCCCCAATTTCTCATCTAGAGCATTTCCTAAACAATTGGACCAAGAGACATGTTTGAATGAAACAGTGGGCATTACCTACACATTTTAAATTAATTGAGAAGTACTGCATGCCTAACATGCACTAGCCAGAGCTGCCTGTTCCAAGGTTGAGTGACAACAGAATAAAGCAGCTGTTCACCACCCAGTCACCCATCAGTATCACAATCTGAAGGCTCACTCTGACCTGCCAATCACTGTCTCTTGTAGCAGAGTCTGAGCATCCTTGGTCTGGAGGTGCCTTGAGGAATTCTGATGCATCTCTGTCTAAAAATGTCTAAGAAGAACCTGTCCCGCGCTTCTGAAATCACTAGTGCCCAAAGTGAACTGCTGGGGGTGGTGGGATGACATAAGTCAATGCTTACCCTGCCTGGCCTTAGAAGAAGCAACAAACATAGAGCCTGAGGGCTCTGGTAAGCAAGAGATGCTCTGCTCACAACCAAAGCTTCCAGGAAGTTTATGAGTCAACCCGAAACAAAGCCTTGAGTTTTTGTGGAGGTATATGTGAGCAGTGTGTGTGTGTGTATGTGTGTGTGTCTGTGTGTGCACGTGTGTGTGTCTGTGTGTGTTTGAGAGTGTGTGTGTGTGAAACAGCTCTTTTTATATAAAAGTAAAATACTGTAAAATTTTTGAATATACAGAAGAATATAAAGAAGAACTTAAAATCACCCATGAATCTATTCAAAGATTATCATGGTTACATTCTGATTTTTAAAAACCACCATGGCCACTAATACTGAGTGCTTATAATCTATCAGGCATGGTCATGCTTCACATGAATTTACCTCTTGAACCTTCACAACAACCTAGTGAGGTAGGTGCTATTGTCCTTGCCCATTTTACAGATGAGAAAACTGAGGCACAGGGAAGGAGGTTAGGAAATTTGTTCCAAATCATACAATCTTAGAATTTTAATTTAACAATCTCCCTCCAAAACCGATGTTCTTAACTACTGTATAATAAAGACTTGTCTTCCATAGATGTCTCTTTGTGTGATTATATGTATTTATATTTGTACAAACACACACACACATATGTAATAGGAAAAATGGTTTAAATATTAACAACTTTTCTTCTCCCCCTATTGAGGAATAAAGCTCATTTTTGGTTGGCTGTCAGATTCCTGAGAAATAAATTAAAAAGTAAGTCACTTTTTTCCATTTAAGATAAGGATCATCTTTCTATTGCATGAAGTTTCATTTGTTGATGTTTGTTAAATCATGAATGAGTGTGTTTTTTAGTTTGCTTGTTTGTTTTTGAAATGGAGTCTCACTCTGCCACCCAGGCTGGAATGCAGTGGCGTGATTTCAGCTCACTGCAACCTCTACCTCCTGGGTTCAAGAGATTCTCCTGCCTCTGCCTCCTGAGTAGCTGAGACTACAGGCACCCACCACGCCAGCTAATTTTTCTGTATTTTTAGTAGAGACGAGGTTTCACCATGTCGGCCAGGCTGCTCGAACTTCTGACCTCAGGTGATCCGCCTGCCTTGGCCTCCCAAAGTGTTGGGATTATAGGTATGAGCCACCTGGCCCAGCCCCAAGGCTATAAATTCATCTAGCAGCACAGTCTTAGTTACATCCCAGGTTTGACATATAGTATTTTTATTATCTATTTCTCAGAATTTCCTAATTTTTATTCATCCTTCTTTTATTTAGAAGTGTGTTTTTAACTTTCTGAATGTATAGAACATTTTCAATAATCTATCTTAATTGCATTGTAGTAAGAAAATATAATAGGTATATTACCCATCTTTCAAGAAAATTTTGAGATGTTCTTTAAGTCCTAATATATTTAATCAATTTTTGGAAATGTCCCATGTGCATTTTTTTTCTTTTTTTGGAATGGAGTCTCACTTTGTTGCCCAGGCTGGAGTGCAGTGGCGCAATCTTGGCTCACTGCAACCACTGCCTCCCAGGTTCAAGTGATTCTTCTGCCTCAGCCTCCCAAGTAGCTGGAACTACAGGTGCACGACACCACGCCCAGCTAATTTTTGTATTTTTTTTTTAGTAGAGTTGAGGTTTCGCCATATTGACCAAGCTGGTCTCAAACTCCTGACCTCATGATTCACCTGCTTCAGCCTCCCGAAGTGCTGGGATTACAGGCATGAGCCACCATGCCCAGCCCCAGGCGTATGTTTTTAAATGTAAATTTTGTGCTCATAACACCACAGAAGTCAGTTTCTGCATCTCCTTTAAATGCCTTTCCTGGCCTCAAGGAATTTCCTTGTTTTCTTGCCAGTAAAAATTGCATTAAAAGAACATTTTTGTCAAATATATTTTATCCAAACTTTTTACATGTGCTACACTATGAAGGGAACTTACTTTTGGAAATGGAAAATATCCATAAATTTAAGAGAGACCGGGCGCGGTGGCTCACGCCTGTAATCCCAGCACTTTGGGAGGTCGAGGTGGGTGGATCACGAGGTCAAGAGATTGAGACCATCCTGGCCAACATGGTGAAACCCTGTCTCTACTAAAAATACAAAAATTACCTGGGCATGGTGACGCGCACCTGTAGTCCCAGCTACTCGGGAGGCTGAGGCGGAAGAATCGCTTGAACCCGGGAGGCGGAGGTTGCAGTGAGCCGAGATCGCGCCATTGCACTCCAGCCTAGGTAACAAGAGCGAAACTCCGTCAGGAGAGAAAAAAAAAATATTTAAGAGAAATTATCTTCTCTCTTCATGCAATTCGATATCTACCATAACTCTGATTATATCGTATCATAATTGAGTAGTCAGAAGTCGACTTTCTCTTTTGACATTAAACACCTTGGAGGAAGTGCCTATGTCATGCTCATTTTGTAAGCCCTCACTTGCCTTGAATAGAATTTTATTAATAAATTTACCTTAAATAGATGTAATTCGTCAATAGAAAACCTGCAAATGGGTAAGCTCTCAAGACAGAGAGCTTCTTTGTCTTTGTGCACCTCCAAACTCAGCATGCTAACTTCCACGCAGTAAGGGCTCAAGGGTTCCCCTGATCAACCTCAGAAAAGTCACTTTTGCAGATTTGCTTAGAGGATATTTATATAACAAATACTAAAGAACACATGTGAGTCAGCCTTTGAACATCATTTAATACTGTGGTTTGTTGGGAAACCCAAAAGGAAGTTTGAATTTATTTCCCAAAAGAATTTTAACTGGGTTCAAGTGCTGAACTCTTGCTGCGTCTCCAAGTAATCATACTTGAATTTATTAAATAATTCATTTCTGTATTTCTAGAAACAATTATCAAAAAACTGACACATACAATACAACTTTTAATACTTGGCAGTCCATATAACAATATAAAATTTATAAATTTTATTTTCCGTGAGTCATATGATGCATGTCAGAATCCAAGACAATTCAATTCTGGTGCACAGTTTCTGAAAATGGGTTGTTAGGTGAGCCATCACTTGAAGTCAAAATGGTAGACTACTGTTCTCTTTTCTGCTGAAAATATTTGGTTCCCTTAAATTAGCTCACAGAAAGATAAATTTGATTTTTCCTTTAGCCTTACTAAGCCTAATATAATTGAATGCGTCAATTCTATTAGGTTTAGTAAGGCTAAAAGAAGCACTCTACGGGACTGAGATCCAAAACCCCGAATACTTTTTTCCATTTATTCAACATGTATTGAATTCCTACTCTCTGTATAGCACTGTGCATCCTCAGTTAGCCATTGATCTGTCATCTATCATTTTATCTTCTCGTTTGAGTTTCCATCACTCTTCTTTCATCAATAATATAGGCATGCTGAAGAGCAAGAGCATCCTAGGTCAAAGCTAAGGATTCATAACTCAAGAGCCAGGAGAAATATACCAGACATTTCCTGCAGTAAAATGTGCTACACTGTTAAATCTTATTAAACAATTATACAGAGCAAGAGTCTACAAATCCAGTAATTAAAGCCATAAAATAGAAAAGCTGTGTCTATTATAAGAGAGAATTTAACAATGAATGAAAGGCTAGTGTTTAATAATTTGCCTTACACTGTCTAGTATAGATGAATTAAAATGACATAGAAAGATTCAATCAATAAGTTACCAGCCCTCCACTTAGTTTCAGGCAAAGATGTAAAAACTAGTTTTCTTTTTATAGACTAAAAATGATTATTTAGGGAGCTGAGATGAAATGACATATCGAAAAAAGGAGGACCATAAACCCATATCTAATCACAAAGCTACAGTTATCTTATTTTCATAAAGCTGTGCAAAATAAATATCCCAGAACTAGTAACCTCAAAAGTAGGGAAAAGTCAAACATATTTGGTTTTAGGTTGGTTGAGTTAACTTGGGTTAATTTTTTTCTATAGCTGTTCACATAAGTATTATTGAAATAATTTTCCAAGAAGTTTTATTCCATTTAAAGATAGAGACATGTCTTTCTTCCTGTCCAATATTTCAATGCCAAGACAGCCGAAAAGGACTTTGGATTTTATCCTGTTGCATTAGCCTTGATTTTTCTTTAAATTCTATTTTCAGGGGGACTTCAAATGATGAGAAATAACATGAAATGTATGAGCTTAGTTTACAAATCCTAACAGAAATTGTAGCTCTGGCAATTCAGGGAGTCAGGGAAATCCACTTTCGTTGACTTCCACATGACTATCATGATAGATAAGCCATTTTACAGTTTCTCTTCTAAGTATAAGTGTACTTGAGACTGAATTTCTAAATATATCCATTAAAAGAAAGAAGGTCCACTTGCCAAAAAGAGTTGATCATACCGTCTGGCCCTGGCGGACAGCAAGGGTAATTTCTCCTTTCTAAATTGGCCAAATGCTCACATCCCCTCCATCAGATCTCCTCCACCTGTGTGGGTGTGTGGCGGATTCAAGAGCTTGTTTATACTCCCTATAATAATTGACTCAGAGTCCTTGCTCTCCTGCAGCACCCCTTACCTCTTTCTGTCCATTAATAACTTGTGCTCAACAAAGCCTTAGGGAATGAATCACCCCAGGGTGTATGATGGTGACATCCTGGGAAGCAGAGATTTTGATTGGCGTACTGCTTGATGGTTTTCTGGGTTCATCTGAATCAAGTTCTTACTTTATTCCAAAAGAGATTTTCATTGCCATAAATTATTCATAGCAACCAATTGCCCTGCAATAGCAATAATAATAACAACACATTTAGAAATAATACATACTTGAGAATGCATCCTCAAGTAACTTGCCTCCCTTTTTGCTGCACCTGTTATTCTCTGCTATGCAAAACATTATTAGTGTACATAGGCTACTGTCAAAATATTTATGTTGGGCATGAAAACATGCTTAGGAAGTCATAATTTGTAAATTCCTGCTTGCCTCATGATAGTTATTTTGGTCTGCTGAAATACTTAATTCCAAACTCTGGATTATTCAGGTAGCATGCTGAAGTACACTTTTTTAAATGAATGAAAATAATTAGAGCTATGAACACAAGGACCTTAAAAGCATCAAGTCATAATTGCCAAGCTCCCTGGTCATGTCTCAGACATGGCTCAGACATATGTGTTTTCATAGTGGTCTTAAATAAAATGGATTGACTTGATGGTGTTTTTAAAATATAATGCTTGTTTTGACAAAAACTTTAACAAAGAAACTGAATTGCCAGAGCTACAATTTCTGTTAGGATTTGTAAACTAAGCTCATACATTTCATGTTATTTCTCATCGTTTGAAGTCCCCCTGAAAATAGAATTTAAAGAAAAATCAAGGCTAATACAAAAGGATAAAATCCAAAGTCTTTTTCGGCTGTCTTGCATTGAAATGTTGGACAGGAAGAAAAGTATGTCTCTATCTTTAAACGGAATAAAAATTCTTGGAAAATTATTTCAAACACTACCAAGTGTTTCTTTCTTAATTACAGAAGTATTACATGTGTATTGTTATATATGTGTGTGTGTCATCTATATATATTATATACATATATATTACATATGTATGATATATTATATATGATAAATATATAATATATATTTTTATCATAAAATATATTTTTATCACATAAATATATATAATATATTTTAATATAATATATTTATATGATAAAAATATATCTATTTAATATAATCTAAATATATATATTTACTATAATATATATTTAATATTAAATATATTGTATACAATATATTTATTATATATATAACAATGGTATAAAAAGGAAAATATGTAACATTTGCCTTCCTACATTCTACTTCCACCATTATTTAGTCATCCCTAAACATGTGTACACCCTTAAGTATATATATGTTCACATACGTGTATGAACATACAGTATATATATGTAGATTGTTTTTACCAAAATGGAATTATGATTTACATATGGTTCTGTAATTATCCCCACTTTCTACAACATGGACATTTTTCTAAATCAATACCTCCTCCTTACTGGATTGTTATATACAGCATCACATTTGGTTGAATATATCATTGTCTATTTAACTATTTCAAATATTTAAATTGTTTCAGATCTTTCCTGTTATAAACAATATTGTAACAAACCAACTCATTTTTCACCATGAGTACACTTGGTTTAAGAAATTGTATCCTTCAACTTTATCTTCCTTAGATAGCAAATACAACAATCCCCAAATAACCAGAATCCAAAGTGCTAGAAACCACTTTTTGAACTGCCACTGATTCCATTATATTGCACATCAAATCAGGTCATCATTGGAAATCATCCCTACTCAACTACCCCTCTCTCCCGTACAGAAACAGTGGAGGTCTATATTATACATTAAGCTTGTCTCTCTTAATGTTGTTAAAACTTGTTTCTATTGTATTAAAGTATTTTCTCTTGCAAGGAAAATAAAAACAAGCTTTAAAAAGTCATACAAATGAAAGAATTGCTACATCTATTTTCTCATTAGAATGCTATTCAGGTGTTCTCATCCCTCCCTGTGTCCATGAGAACACATGGACACAGGGAGGGGAGCACTACACACTGGAGTCAGTTGGGGGGAAATAGGGGAGGGACGGTGGGGGGTGGGGAGCTGGGGAGCTGGGGAGAGATAGCAAGGGGAGAGATGCCAGGTGTAGGTGATGGGGAGGAAGGCAGCAAATCGCACCGCCACCTGTGTACCTATGCAACAATCTTGCATGTTCTTCACATGTACCCCAAAACCTAAAATGCAATAAAATAAATAAATGGGAAAAAAATGCTATTCAGGGCGTGGTGGTACCAGGAAATTAAGAACCCACCCAGTTAAGGTTACTGAGTGATGGGTTCGTTAGGAATTTCCAACAATTTAATGAATTTAGTCTAAGAATTTGAATGTTCCCCTTAGAGATAGTAGTCAAGCATCAAAAACACAATGAAACCTGCCCCTCTCCCCAGAGAGAAATAAACTTTGCTGGTGAATACAAGTTATATAAGAATCACATCTTTTCTTCACCTATTTCTGGTTTTCAAAGAGGACAGTAAATTCCTAAAAGTTAAGGTATCAAGAGCAACCTGATAAAAATATTTGCCATTTCAAATTCTATATTCTGTGAGGCTATAAATGATTTTATGAGTTTGTTCCCAAGGATGTATCTTATAAGTTTTACAAGCAGAGAAGCAGAGACTGCACTCTACATGATGAATCGTTCATTGCCCAGGAAGAGGTGCCTGTCTCAGGCTTCCCAGGCTTCGCTAATACCCAGTCATTGCCAGCTGCCCCACCATGAGACAAGCATGACTGAGATAAAGTGTCCTTTCACAGCCACTGAACAAACCCAGCGTTGTCCCTTCCAGTCCTTAGAATGTGCTATTTTTAATTTACCAGACTAGCTTTTATCTTGCTAAATGAAAGGTATTCTATACACCCTCCAGAATTTTTCTTCTCTTGCAGTCTCTTCTCCTGGGAAATTGAAATATTTTTTTGAAATGATAACCAAAGGATACAACCTTGCCTGTCACTTCCCCTGGAGAGGAAACAAGGCTCACAGATTCAAGCCATAGCTTTCTTTACACTTGACAAGGTTTCAAATGCCCAGGATGTTCTTAAAAGTGTGGATACTGTTACACTGTACTAAGAATGCCTAGCCATGGCAGGCTGGTGGGGAGCACTGGCACTTGGCAAAGGAGCTGGGGTTTTACTAATGCCAGGTCCCAATAGCAGGAGCCAGGCCAGCTCTGGCTGCACGTACTGCCCTGGGGCCGGAGGTACCTCTGCCAGGCCCCTGCCCTCTGCGTGCCAGCACAAAGTCCTGTGGCGACTGAGGATTAAGAAGACCAGGAACCCAGGAACAACAGCTCCCGGAGAGATCCTGAGAGTGGGAGGAAGACAGTTAAGAGTGGGTTCCTCACAAAGCCTTTCTTGTTGCCCCCTCCCCAGTCCTTCCCACCCAATTGACTGCCGCCCCTATACACTTAATGGGTACAGCAGTGAAACCGATCCACCGTCCTGCATACCCTGAGTGGATTCTTCCAGGAAATGTTTAATCCCAACTGACCCCATCCTGTATCTCTGATTCAATCAGTGCTAATTCCCATGGCCACCATCACCATCCCCTTCACACCCCTCCACCTGCCTCCACCCCCCAGTCACCTAGTGGACTTAATGGTAATATTTTGTCTTCCCTGTCACACAACCTTCTCGGATGGAATGTGTACTCCCTCATTTGTGTCTCTTTTGTGTTCTGTGCACACTTCTATTGTGCACCTGTAATGTCAGTCTCCCCTCTTCAAATACAGAGACTCGGTCTTGTCTACCTCTGTCTGCCCTGTCCCTGCACCAGGAACATGGCACTCAGTGAACAAATGAGTGCCAACCGACTAAAGAATGATTGTGTGTCTGGCCAGTGATGGGAGGAGCCAAACATTTGAGCAAGATGTCTTCCTCTCCAGGCATTCCCCCATCCCAGGTTGGCCCCTCTGTCATTGTGGCTGCTGCTATTGTGTTTTCAGTGGTGGTTCCTGCAGCTGCCCTCAACTCTGCTACTTCCATAGCCCTGCTCAGTTTTCTGATGTTACGCTTGTGCTCTTTTTCTTCATACTTTGGCATGTGCTTCTCAACTTTTGGAATTTTTACGTCTATTAGAATCAGCTGGATCACTTTTACAAAATCTGTACAGATGTCCGGGCTCCATCCCAGACCAATTAATCAGAACCTCTTAGCTGGGCATGGTGGCCCACGCCTGTAATCCCAGCACTTTGGGAGGCCGAGTGGGCAGATCACCGGAGGTTAGGAGCTTGAGACCAGCCTGGCCAACATGGTGAAACCCCATCTCTACTTAAAATATAAAATTAGCTGGGCATGGTGGTGCATGCTAAGTAGCTCAGCTACTTGGGAGGCTGAGGCAGAAGAATCGCTTGAACCTGGGAGGCAGAGGTTGCAGTGAGCCAAGATTGCGCCACCGCACTCCAGCCTAGGCAATAGAGTAAGAGTGTCTAAAGAAGGAGAAGGAGAAGGAGGGAGAACTCAGGCATCATATATGCACTTTTTGAGCTCCCCAGGAGATGCCAGAATCCAGCCTGGGTTGCCTGTACTGACTTAGTGGCTCCAGGGTCTACCAATATGGGGACAAGGAAACAAGATGATCCATGGCACTGCCCAGGTAAGGAGCTGAAATACCAACACATTCCACAGTGAGCTCTGTGCAGAGCTAAGCAAAAAGAAAAAAAAAAAAGGCTCAGAAGTTTTCCTGCCCTTGAGCTCCATGCAAAAGGGATGACTAGTGTGGTTTCTGGGCAGGACTGTGTTTTTTCACAGTTTACAACATGTATTTCTGGTGCCTGACCATAGGCATCTCGACACTTCAAATCACCGTTGACACTCTCTTAAAGATAGTGGTATAATTCCCCAGATATTACTTCTTCAAGACAGTGCAATCTATGAGATTCACTCATTTGTTCACCATGTAGTCCTTCACCCTGCCATTTCATAAGCTAGATTTTCTAGGGCAATTCACAGCAGCTTTGCACTCCCACTAACACCGTATGTAGGTCCCCTTTTCTTCACATCCTCACCAACATTTGTTATTGCCTGTCTTTTGGACATAAAACATTTTAACTCGGGTGAGATGGTATCTTGTTGTAGTTTTGATTTGCATTTCTCTGATGATCAGTGATGTTGAGCACCTTTATATTATTGTTGGTTGCTATTTGTATGTCTTCTTTTGAGAAATGTCTGTTCAAATCTTTGGGTATTTTGTGTTTGTTTGTTGTTGTGGTGGTGGTAGTGGTGGTTTTTGTTTTGTTTTGTTTTGTTTTTGAAACAGAGTCTTGCTCTGTTAGCCAGGCTGGGGCGCAGTGGTGCAACCTCAGCTCACTGCCATGTCTGCTTCCCAGGCTCCAGTGATTCTCCTGCCTCAGCCTCCCGAGTAGCTGGGACAACAGGTGCACACCATGACGCCCAGATAAATTTTTGTATTTTAATAGGATTTCACCATGTTCCATTTTTTAAATTGGATTATTTCAAAATACAAAAAGATTCTTCTTGGGGCTTTGATTAAAAATGAAACAAAATGAAATTGTCCTCCTCGGCAGCTAGTTTTCTCCAAAGATCTGAAATGCTGAACTCGAGATAAAATATCATAACTGAATATCCATGTGCACTGGCTAAATATCCTGGGGTGGAAACACACAAACATGGTCCCCACTTTCCAAGGAATCCCTATTAAGTGGAGTAGAAAGACATGCACACATACAACAATATTTCACATCAGATTATGATAATAAATATAGGTTTAAGAAAGTACAGTGCAGAAGAGGAAAGAATGATTAATTTTGACCAGAAAAATTAATATATTACTTACATTTGTATCTAAATATGGTTTCTGAGAAAATAAATTTCTTTTAAGATAAATTTTGGTCCTCTTGTTTTTATATATTTCTTTTCTTTCCTAACACATAGACAAACACACATCACATCACAATCATGGATTTCCTTTGGAAATGCATCATCAAGAACTTGCCATATGGGGGATGGTGGGAGGGTAAGCATTCAAGCAGTTTAAAAATAATTTTTAAAGAAACCTCAGCCTCAGGGCATCTACAGATACACAGAGCATACAATCTGTTCAGAAGGAAAGTCACCACTGATCCTGCCATCTCTCACATGTCTTCCAAAGGTACAAATCAGGACATGCATTATCTTATACAGGGAATAAATTTAAAATTAACCTAGCTGAGAAAATTGTCCCCTTGCAAGATTAGTTATCCACATATATACCATTTATAAAGTACTGGAAATTGGAAATATTTTTATGTAGTTTGATTCAAGGAGACAATGACCTTAGATGTCCACATATAACCAGCTCTCTTTTGGACAATAGTTGGCTTATGTGAAATGATTCTGCAATATAGATGTACACCTGCATGTTCACTTGGCTATAACCAAGAGGCAGGCTTCCTGTCTTGCATATTCAAATGACCAGCATAGCAGAGCATCAAAGTACAAAGTACACAGGGTCCACTGGCATATTTGTCTCAATTCATTTAAATGCTTAAAAATATCCAGTTATTTAATAACTAAGGATTTGTAAAGATCAGTTTTTCTTTCTTTTTTGAGACTGAGTCTCGCTCTGTTGCCCAAGCTGGAGTGCAGGGGATGATCTTGGGTCACTGCAACCTCTGCCTTTCAGGTTCAAGCAATTCTTATGCCCCAGCCTCCCAAGTAGCTGGGATTACAGGCGCCTGCCACCACACACAGCTACTTTTTGTATTTTTAGTGGAGACAGGGTTTCATCATGTTGTCCAGGCTGATCTTGAACTCCTGACCTCAAGCGATCCACCTGCCTCGGCCTCCTAAAGTACTGGGATTATAGCCATGAGCCATCACGCCTAGGCCCAGCTTTTCTGTAACAGGGCAAGGGCAGGAACAAAGAATGTGACCAAAAACTATGGACAGCATGGAAAGCATAGACCAAAATACTGTTCATTATATTTTACTCAGAAAATCTGGGTAACCCAGGTGGATATTTCACTCTGAATGGACTGTATTTTTTTATTTTTAATTTTTGTAGGTACAGAGTAGGTGTATACACGTATGGGGCACATAAGATATTTTGCTCCAGGCATACAATGCATAATAATTATATGGAGTAAATGGAGTATCAATCATCTCAACCATTTATCCTTTGTGTTACAATCCAGTTATACTCTTATTTATTTAAAAATGTGCAATAAATTATTGTTGACTGTGGTCACCCTGTTGGGCTACCAAATACCAGATATTATTCATTCTAACTATATTTTTGTGTCCATTAACCATTCCTCCCACTAATCTTCCACCTGCAGCCTGCCACACTACCCTTCCTAGCGTCTGGTAACCATTCTTCTATTCCCCGTCTTCATAAGTGCAATTGTTTTCATTTTTAGCTCCCATCAGTAAGTGGGAATATGTGAAGTCTGCCTTTCTGTGCTGGCTTATTTCAGTTAATATAATGACCTCATGCTGTTGGCAAATGGCAAAATATCATTCTTTTTTATGGCTGAATAGAACTCCATGGTGTATAGAGTTCGACTGCTAAATGTTGTGTGTGTATATGTGTATATGTATGTATATATGACATATTCAATGTTTTCTTTAACCATTCATTTGTTGATGGACACTTAGGTTGCTTCCAAATCTTCCTATTGTGACTAGTGCTGCAATAAACATGGGAGTGTAGGCATCTCTTCAATATACTGATTTCTTTTTTCTTTTTTCTTTTTTTTTTTTTTTTTTTTTT
>NW_016107821.1:243457-244429 GCF_001604975.1 Cebus imitator | reverse complement strand
GTTTTTTTTTGTTTTTTGTTTTTTGTTTTTTGTGGAACCTCCAAACTGTTCTTCATAGTGGTTGTACCAATTTACATTCGAACCAAGAGTGTATGAGAATTCCTTTTCTTCTGCATCCTCACCAGCGTTTGTTATTGCCTGTCTGTTGGATAAAAGGGTGAGATAATATCTCATTGTAGTTTTGATTTGCATTTCTCATAGATCAAAGATGTTGAACACCTGTTCATATGCCTGTTTGCCATTTGTATGTTTTCTTTTGAGAAATGTCCATTCAATCTTTTGCCCATCTTTTATTGGATTATTAGTTTTTTTCCTATAGAGTTGTTTGAGCCCCTTATATATTTTAGTTATTAAGCCCTTGTCAGATGGACGGTTCGCAAATATCTTCTCCCATTCTGTGGATTGTCCCTTCACTTTGTTGATGGTTTCCTTTGCTGTGCAGAAGGTTTTTAGCTTAACATGATCCCATTTGTCCATTTTTGCTTTGGTTGCCTGTGCCTCTGGGGTTTTATTCAAGAAATCACTGCACCATCCAATATCCTGGAGAGTTTCTCCAATGCTTTCTTTTAGTAGTTTCATACTTAGAGGTCTTAGATTTAAGTCTTTAATTCATTTGGATTTGATCTTTGTATATGTTGAGCAATAGGGGTCTAGTTTTATTCTTCTTCATATGAATATCCAGTTTTCCCAGCACCGTTTATTGAAGAGACTGTTTTTTCCCAATGTGTGTTCTCTTTGTCAAAAATGGGTTCATAGATGTATGGATTTGTTTCTGGGTTCTCTGTTGTGTTCCATTAGTCTATGTGTCTATTTTTATGCCAGTATCATACTGTTTTGCTTACTATAGCTCTGTTGCATAGTTTGAAGTCAGGTAATGTGATTCCTTCCCTTTTGTTATTTTTGCTCAGGATAACTTTGGCTATTCTGGGTCTTTTTTTTTTTTTTTTTTTTTTTTTTTTTTTTTTTTTTTTT
>NW_016107821.1:240524-243447 GCF_001604975.1 Cebus imitator | reverse complement strand
TTTGAGATAGAATCTCACTCTGTCACCCAGGCTGGAGTGTAGTGCATGATCTCAGTTCACTGCAACCTCCACCTCCTGGTTCAAGTGATTCTTGTGTCTCAGCCTCCCTAGTAGCTGGGATTACAGGTGCATGCCACCACATCTAAGTTTTGTATTTGTAGTAGAGAAGGGGTTTTACCATGTTAGCCAGGCTAGTCTCAAAACTGTCTTCCTTTTTTATCTTTGATTTTTTGGGGATCTTCTTTCTTTTTTCTTAGTCTGGTTAAAGGTGTATCAATTTTGTTCATCTTTTAAAAAAACCAATTTTTCATTTTTTTTCTTCATTTCAGTTTTATTTATTTCTTCTCTCATATTATTTCATTTCTTCTACTAATTTTGGCTTTGGTTTGCTCTTGCTTTTTTAGTCTTTAGGATGAATCATTAGGTTATTTGACGGATTTCTATTTTTTTTTTTCCATCTGAGAAGAGATACTTTTTGATGTAGGTGCTTATAGCTATAAACTTTTCTCTTAGTATTGCTTTTGATGTATCCTATAGGTTTTGGAATGTTGTGTTTCCATTAGCATTTGTTTCAAAAAAATTTTTAAATTTCCTTCTTAATTTCTTCATTAGGATAATATTGCTCATTTGGCAGCATATTGTCTAATTTTCATGTGTTTGTATAGTTCCCAAAATTCCTCATTATTGATTTCTAGTTTTATTCCCCTGTGGTCAGAGAAGATATTTGACATAATTTCATTAAAAAATATTTTTAAGGCTTGTTTTGTAACCTAACATATGATCTGTTCTTGAGAACAATTTATGTGCTGAGGAGTAGAATGTGTATTCTGCAGCTTTTGCATGAAATGTTCTGTAAATATTCATTAGGCTCATTTGGTCTATAGTGCAGATTTAGTTTGTTATTTCTTTGTTGATTTTCTGTCTTGATGATCTGTCCAAGCTGAAAGTGTGATGTTGAAGTCTCTAGCTATTATTATATTGGAGTCTACTTTTCTCTTTATCTCTGATAATATTTGGTAAATCTGGATGTCCTCGTGTTCGGTGCATATATATTTACAAAAGTTATATCTTCTTGCTGATTTAACCCTTTACCATTATATAATGACCTTCTTTGTCTCTTTTTAAAGTTTTTATACTGAAATCTATTGTGTCTAATATAAGTATAGCTACTTTTGCTTTTTTTGGGTTTCCATTTGCATGGAAATTTTTTTGCGTCTCTCTTTTTTATTCTACGTGTGTCCTGGTAAGTGAAGTGTGTTTCTTGTAGGCAACAGATTATTGCATCTTGTTTTTTTTTTTCTTTCATCCATTAGCCACTCTATGACTTTTGATTGGAGAGGTTAGTCCATTTTCATTCAGTGTTACTATTGATAACTAAAGACTTTCTCCTGACATATCGGTATTTGCTTCCTGGTTGTTTTGTGGCTTCCTTCCTTCTTTCCCTTCCTCTCTCCTCTTCCTGTCTTCTTTTTATTGAAGGTTATTTTCTCTAGTGGTATGTTTTAATTTCTTCCTTTCATTTTTGTGCAGCTGTTGTATGTATTTTGATTTGAGGTCTCCAGGAGGCTTGCAAATAATATCTTGTAATTCATTATTTTAAACTGATGACAGCTTAACACTGATTATATAAACAAACTGACAAGCGAAGAGAAAACTTAAACTCTGCACTTTAACCTTGTCCCCCAACTTTTAAACTTTTTGTTATTTCTAATTATATCTTATTGTACTATGTCTTAAAAAGTTGTAGTTATTATTTTTATTAGTTCATCTTTTAGTCTTTCTACTCAAGATATGCATAGTTTACATATAACAATTACAGTGTTATAATATTCTGTGTTTTTCTGTGCACTTACCAGTTAGTTTTGCACATTCAGATTGTTTCTTATTGCTCATTCTTTTTTTTTTTTTTCAGATTGAAGAATTTTTTTAGCATTTCTTGTAGTACAGGTCTTGTGTTGATAAAAATCCCTCAGCTTTCATTTATCTGGGAAAGTCTTTATTTCTCCTTCATATTCGAGGATATTTTTGCTGGGTAAACTCTTCTAATATAAGAGATTTTTTGCTAGTGCTTTAAATATATCATGCCACTCTCTCCTGGCCTGTAAGATTTCCACTGAAAAGTCTGCTGCCAGATATATTGGAGCTCCATTTCATGTTTGTTTTCTGTTTTTTGTTTTTTTTTTTCTCCTGCTACTCTTAGGATTCTTTATCTTTTACCCTTGGGAGTTTGATTATTAAATGTCTTGAGGCTGTCTTATTTGGGTTAAATCTGCTTGGTGTTATGTAACCATCTTGTACTTGAACACTGATATATTTCTCTAGGTTGGGGAAGTTCTCTGATATTAACCCTCTGAATAAAGTTTCTATCCTATCTCTCTCTTTACCTCCTCTTTACAGCCAATAACTCTTAGATTTATTTTGAAAATATTTTCTAAATCTTGCAGGTGTATTTCATATTTTAAATTTTTTTTTTTTGTCTCCTATTACTATTTATTTTCAAATAGCCTGTGGTCAAGCTCACTTTTCCTTCTGCTTAATCGATTCTGCTGTTAAGGGACTCTGTCTGGTGCATTCCTCAGGATGTCAATTGTATTTCTCAACTCCAGAATTTCTGTTTGACTCTTTTTAATTATTTCAATTTCTTTGTTAAATTATCTGAGAGGATTCTGAATTCCTTCTCTGGTGTTACTTTGAATTGTTTTGAGTTTCCTCAAAATGGTTATTTTAAACTCTCTGTCTGAAAGGTCTTATTTCTTTGTCTTTCAGTCCCTGGTGACTTATTTTGTTCATTTGGTGTGGTCATCTTTTTCTAGATCGTTTTGATGCTTGTGAATATTTGTCAGACTCTGGTCATTGGCGAGTTGGGTTTCTATGGCAGTCTTTTTTTTCCTTTTCTTTTCTTTTTTTTTTTTTTTTTTTTTTT
>NW_016107821.1:234072-240514 GCF_001604975.1 Cebus imitator | reverse complement strand
CTTGTTGCCTAGGCTGGAGTGCAATGGCGTGATATTGGCAACCTCCACCTCCTGAGTTCAAGTGATTCTCCTGTCTCAGCCTCCTGAGTAGCTGGGATTACAGGTGCTTGCCACCACACCCAGCTAATTTTTGTATTTTTAGTAAAGATGAAGTTTCACCATGTTGGCCAGGCTGGTCTCAAACTCTTGACCTCAGGTGATCCACCGGTCTTGCCCTCCCAAAGTGCTGGAATACAGGCATGAGCCACTGTCCCTAGCCAATTTATGGTAATCTCTGCAGTCTAGGCTTGTCTGTACCTATCCTTTTTGGAAGGCTTTCCAGGTATGCAAAGAGAATTGGGACTTATAATCTAAATGTTTGGTCACTGCAGCCGTACCTGCATTAGGTGAAACCTCAAGCCTGGTAACTCTACGGTTCTTGCAGACTCATAGAGGTACTGTCTTGTACGTCATATATAAGATCTGGAAGAATTCTCTGGATTACCAGGCAGAGATTCTTGTCCTCTTCCCTTATTTTCTCACAAAAAAATAGAGTCTTTCTCTCTTGCGTGCATGTGCGGAGTTGGCAGTGGGGTAACACAAGCACCCCCGCAGCCACCACCACTAGGACTGCTCTGAGTCAGATTTCAAGCCAGCATGGCACTGGGTCTCTCCCAATAGACCCACAATAACCACTATCTGAACATCTGGCTACTGCCTACGTTCACTCAAGGCCCTAGAGCTCTACAACCAGCAGGTGGTAAAGCCAGCCAGGCTTGTGTCCTTCCCTTCAGGGTTCAGCCCCAGGCAGGACCAAAGATGCCATCTGGGAGTCAGGGCCTAGAGTCAGGAAACTTAGGAATCTACCTGAGACTCTATTCTACTACAGCTCTGCTGGTTCCCTCCCTTTCCACAAGCAGAGGAGCCTCCCTTTATGGCCATCACCACCCCAGGCCCTTTGTGAGTATTGCTTGGCTACCATTGATGTTCACTTAATGTTCAAGGTCTCTTCAGTCAGGTTGTGGTAAATACTGCCATGTCTGGGACTCATCCTTCAGGGCTGTGGGCTCCCTCTGACCCAGGGCAGGTCCTGAAATGTCATCCAAGAGCCAAGGCCTGGAATTGGGAACCCCAAGAGCCCACTTGGTGCTCTACCCCACTGTGGTTGAGCTGGAGCCTAAGTTGTAAGATAAAGTCCCCTTTACTCTTTCTCTCCTCTTCTTAAGCAGAAGGAGTCTCTCCTTGTAGCCACCACAACTGGGATGTGCTGGGTCACACCAGAATCCAGCACATCTCAGAGTCTCTTCCGAGGCATATCACCTGGGTATTGCTGCTGGTTATTCAGGGCTGAAAGGTTTTTCAGTCAGCACATGATGAATCCTGCCAGCACTGGGCCCTTTCCTTCAAGGAAATGGGTCCTCTTCTGGGCCAGAGTGTGTCTATAAATGTCATCCATGAGCGAGGGCCTCAAGTGGGGGCCATAGGGCTCTACCTGGTGCCCTATCCTACTGTGGCTGAGCTGGCATTCAAGTTGCAAGACAAAGTTTCTTCTTTTTTCCTCTAGTGGAAGAAAAGAGTCTCTCCTGGAGCTGCAAGCTGTGCTGCCTGAGGTTAGGGGAGGCTTGATGCAAGCACTTCCTTGGCCACCCTGGCTGGTGTCTCACTAGGTCACATGCCCACCCCCCACCACCCCCACCAAATCCACTTGCTTTGAGCCCAGCACAGCACCAGGACTTGCCCAGGAATTGCAGTCCTTGTGGCCTAGACTCCCCTTAAAGTTTATTTAGAACCCCAGAGCACTTTAGCCTGTGGTGGCAATGCTTGCCAGAACTCCGGTTCCAATTGCTGGGATGGGCAGTTCCCCTCTGGCTAGTGTTAGTCTAAATCCTTCTTCCATGGGCACTGACTGAGTTCTGCCTGGTGTTCCTTTCCACCGTGACAATGCAACACCAAGTTCCAAGGCAAAGTCCCATAGTCACTCACTGTGTTCTCTCTCCCCAGGAGCTCAGATTCTCTCCACCACGCAGCCCAGCTGCTGCTGGGGAATGCGGATGCGGGAGTGGTGTTGGTAATTCCAGACTTCTTTACCTACCTTCTTTAGTGCCTCTTTCAATGATAAAACCAGGTAGTATGACTGCTCACCTGATTTTTGATTCTTATGTTGGTGCTTTTTTATATGAATAGTTGTTCAATTTGGTGTTCCTGCCAGGAGGATGATCAGTAGAAGCTTCTATTTAGCCATCTTGCTCAGCCTCAAAGATCTGGACTGTATTCTTACAAAGCCGCTTTGCACCCATGTTAACCTTAGAAAAGTCTGAGCTTTTAGATATATATGAAATGTCAAGTATTTAACAAAAGTACCCTTGCCCAGTGGAAATGTGTGTTGGAGCTGACTACCCAGCTTGTAGAGAGTCAGCTAGTGACCTTTCTCCCTTTGTCTCTCTCCTGTAGTTAACATTTTTTATATCACTTTCCTTACTAGTATTTATACTGTAAAGTCTATAGCATTGTGTAAAAATAAGTTTGAAGGCTATCAGTTGAATTTCCCACTGGGTAGAGATAATTAAGTGTTGCCTAGTTATTTTGCTACCTCAGCACAATTAGAAATTACTCTTAAAGGCTTTGGAAGACTAAATTAATCCTGTTAATCATTATACTTTTTGTGTATTTGACATAGTTCATTTTAAAGACTAAGTCATAAGTGCCTAATGGACAGAAATTACATCTCTTAGAAAATACTGCTGATCTCTACAACAAAATCATACACTTAATGTGGGATAATACAACCAGGAGTCCTCGGCTCCAAAATGTATGTCCCCATGGAGTCTTCCAAGGAAAGGGGGATGGAGCAGCCTCTAGCTCTAGCTCCAACTCACCTGTTGGCATGATAAGATGGCAAGAGGAAAACAAGATTATGCCTTTGGAGGCAGGGCCTCCCTCTCAGCTGTTCCCTTGACTTTTCTTAAAATAGACCTACATTTGATTTTTCAACATTTTATTTCAGTCATTGATTCACCCAGAGTGCGTAAGGTGAGTGGTAGGAAGGAGGGAGGGAAATGTAAGACAATTAGAAAAGTCCAGTTTTAAGGTCAGGGGAATGATTTTGCATGTTTTTACTTACTAGTGGGAACACAGATAAGAGACAAAAAAGATATTCATTTATACATTCCCAGGAAGCTTTCAAAATACATTTGGAACATCCGAATCTTCCAGAAAAACATGCTTATGAATTTAATTATTAATTTGCCTTGTTAGAACCAATGTATTTACTTTATATTTATTTTATGGTTCTATCAAACCATATTCACTACGATTTATGTTCACTTTATAGCAAACTGGGGTCTTCTGTAGAATCAGAATTAGTGACATATTCACAAACATTTCTAGAGCCTCAAAAATAAGTTTAATATTTTTAAAGATTATAGAAGTTTAAGAGTGACACAGTTATCCAGGTACAGTGGCTCATGCCTGTAATCCCAGCACTTTGGGAGGCCGAGGCAAGTGGATCACATGAGGTCAGAAGTTTGAGACCAGCCTGACAAACATGGTGAAACCATTTCTCTTCTAAAAATATTAGCTGAGTGTGGTGGCACACATCTGTAATCCCAGCTACTTGGGAGGCTGAGGCAGGAGAATTGCTTGAACTCGTGAGATGGAGGCTGTGGTAAGCCAAGATTGTGCCATTGCACTCCAGCCTGGGCGACAGAGTAAGACTCTGTCTCAAAAAAAAAAAAGGTGCATTTTAGTTTTACAAAAGCCTGGTAGAAAAAGGCACAATTTTATGCAAAAGTAATCTCTGATTATAATTCATTCCCAGAGGCAAATGTTCCCTACATTATGATATAAGGTCCAGAAATGCCTAGTAATTAGAACTAGGGCCCTTTTCAATACACTTAGAAGACACAGGGGCTCTGTCAAGGTAATGACCTTAGGCTCTCTGACTGAACTCCAGGCACACCTGGCCAAAGGGTCTCATCTGCAGAAGTCAGTGGTGGCCATGGGAAAGCCGGTGCTGAGGGAGATTCTGAGCGAACACACAGGTAACATGAAGGAGCCTGTCATGGTGACAGCCAACAGCAGCAGGAGAGGCCACTGAGGGAGGAATGACTATTATTCAGTGTATTTGTCTTCCCTGGTCTGGTCCAGCACCTAATATCTCTCATGCACAATTTCTTAATTTCATGAATGAAAATAAATTTCATACTTCACTACTCTGAAGAATTATCTTTACCCACTGACACCAAAGATTGTTCTTTTTATCTTTCATGATTTTTCCTTCATAGTACAGGGGAAACTATAGGGCTATAGGACTATAGTTATGTGTTTAATGGCATCAAAATGTCTCCCTTCTGTAGAATAATGGGAAAGCTTTAATATGGGGTTATATAGAGATCAATAATATGTGGTTCCTGATTTCATGAAGCTCTCCACCAAATGCAGAATACACACACACACACACACACACACACACACACACAGCAATTAATTGCATTACATAATGTGTTTTGTGCAATGTTAGACCATAGGCACCAAACACAGCCCAGTGAGGGGAAGTGGGGACGCAGTGAGGGCATCAAAGAAAGTTGCCTGGTGGAGAAAATGCATGAACTCATCTCCGAAGAATGAGTGTGTACTGTCCAAGAAGAGATCAAATCCCTTTTCCAAATTTCAAGGTCCTGTGGGTTCAAGCCATGCCTCCCCCATCAGCCTGGGCTTTTCCTGCCTCTTTTCTTGCTCCAGCACCACTGTCATTCTTAGCTTCTCTGGCTCTCCTTCATGCTGAAGGGCTACCTGGAATGCTCTTCCCTGTGCCCAAAGCTTCTCTCTACACCAGGTTAATTCTTACCTGTGCTTCAAAGCTCAGCCCACACATTAGCTTCTAAAGAAAGCATCTTATGCTCTCTAGCACCCTTTACTTTGCCTTTAATGTACTCTTCATCACTGTAATAATGAATTGTGTAATTGGTTGTTCACTTTTGTTTTCCCCACGAAAACATAAGCTCCATAAAGGCAGGCACCTATGTGTATCTTTTCTCACTCTGAGCACAAAGCATAGGATACTACACAAGGCAGACATTCAATAGCTGTCTCATGGTATATCTGTCTGGAATAGAGAGGATGAGAACTTGAACTAGAGCAGTGGGAGTCAGGAGGGAGAGAGAAGAGACATTGGAAATAAGCATGAAATGCACATTGGTGTGGCCAGGTTGTAGATTTGATGGGAGAAGAGGAATAAAGGATGGATTATGGATTTACTGTTCACTTATCACTTTTACTTGCCAAAGATGAAACCGTAGTGCCTTATATACCTCTGTACTATTTCATTTAAGACGTGTTCCGTAGCAATTTACTTAATGCTTTTTGATGTTGCACATGGAGATTTGAGAGCTAGACGTAAAGTCATCTATTAAAAAGTGAATCTTCAGATGGAAACATCCTATCTTTGCATTGGTCCAAACGCATATATTCGGTGGCTTGACAACCTTCTTGCTGTGACCATCAGTAGTCAAAGAATTCATTGTAATCACAGCACAGTATGTGGGGACTTAGAACAATGCTCTGTGAAGCTGCTCCCTCTCCACCTTGTTCACTCATCCTTATCCCGTCTCTCCTCACTATGCTCTCCGAATACTCCCCCTTCTGCCTGGGAGTTAGAGCTGTGGCTTGTGTCGCTGTCTGAATGTGGAACAGCACTAATTCCACTGCTCGCTTCAACCCCAGGCTTTGCGTAATGGAGATCTGCAGTTTCTCCTTTCCTTTCCTCAACTTCAGGGCGTCCTCAACCAAGAAAGAAATTCTTCTCACATTAGACTCTACCTTCATTTATTATGTTTAGGTGCAAGGAAAGACTGAATAAAAGTTTAAGTTGGCAGTTAATTCTTTACAGTGCATTTTCAAGCAGCATTTCAAACATTTCTTCCTCTATTCTTTCCTGCAAACATCTAAAGAAGCTCTAGTATTTGTTGTTTTTTAAATTATATATGTACACATACACACATACATATATACATACATGTGTGTGTCTATACACTCATCTTTGTTCCTTATATACTTCTTGATTAGTAACTTAAATTCCAAGTAAAATTGTCAGTCTTCAGGGAAGCATCTTGTCACATAATACATGGTTTCTCTGTTTTCATAGCCTCACCCATCATCCTGGAAGGAATTTCAAGAATCATTTCTGTAACTAGAGAGATATCCCAAAAACGAGGCTTATCTCCTTAAGGAAAACAAATCTGACTTGCTTTCAGAGCCTTATATATAACCACTGTTTAGCTAAGTGGAAAGAATGTATATATTTGACCTAATTGATAACCCCTGGAATGCTTCTAAATCCCTGAGCAACTACATTCCAGAGTGCAAGAATCACTTGGGAATTCATTGGAATTGTTTGATCTTATCTGTTCAAGTCTATCCACTGAGAAACCCCTGGTGCATCTCAATAGCTGCATCTTACTGTGGT
>NW_016107821.1:223896-233881 GCF_001604975.1 Cebus imitator | reverse complement strand
TGGTCTTGATCTCTTGACCTCGTGATCCACCCACCTTGGCCTCCCAAAGTGCTGGGATTACAAGCGTGAGCCACCGCGCCCGGCCATATTTCGTTTCTTTTATTGTTTCCATTGCCCTTCCTCTCTCCCCCAACTTCCTTGACCCTCTTACTTTCTCTTTTTTCCTCCCTCTCTTTTACTCTCACTCTCCCTCTCGCCTTTTGCTCTCTCAAATGCTTCTTCATGTTGTTTTTATTCCAGATCCTCAGTCATACTTATTGCAACATGCCCAGAACTAAAAAGGCTGCTGACCAGTGCTAGAACATACAGTCTAGGACCTGTAAATCCCATACAGATCCTTCTACAGAGCTCTAGGTAATGCCCAAGCTGAGGAGGTAACCACGGTGATGAGTTGGATCAACAAACTACATGCAAAGGGGCTTAACCAGCTAGTTATGTAACTCTCCATGTGGGTCGAGAGGCGAAGCTCTACTTAGATTAAGGGATAAAGGTTCAAGGTTCACATTACCTAACGATATGTCGCTTAGGTACAACCAGTGATTTTTTCACTTACATGGTAAGATTTTATGTGCTTGGCACAAACTGGCATAGAACATTGCTAGTTTTAAGAGTGAAGCCAATCAATAATGGAGAATGCAGTGCCTAGAAAACACCCCACCCACCCCTGCTGTTATATTATCCAATACAGCCTGACTTTGGAGGAACAGCTCATCATCTCAAAGTTCCCTCACCCTTGACTTTGCTCCTCTGATGCAGCAAGTTCCAGCAACCCTGTTTGTTCCAGGTCACTTTACTGTAAAGTTCAATTCTGCCTGATCTTTGGCCAACAGCAAGGAGTTCATACTGTTTGTCGAGATCATGATCATAACTGATGAAAATCAGAAAAGTAGTCCCAGATACAAACCCACCCTTGCCCTGCCAATCCATGCTAAGAAGGCTGCTGTAGAGAAATGTAACGCAAATTATCAAAACTAATTGAGTATGACAGCCTCTTTCCTCACCCACGCACATCCTCAGGCTGCTCTGATGTGATTTTTCCCATCCTTCAAGGCTGCTTTTGCTATATGTTTTATTTTGTTTCACTAGAATAAGGGTATTACACAACACAGGTTACTTCATAGCTGATTTGCTCCCCATGTTCCCAGAATAGCCCACAAGGAGATTAAGAACCAAGCAGGTAATAGAAGCAAGAGCATATTTAGGGCATGGTAAGCTCTGGGTGGCTTTGTCTTTTGCTTTCATTGCTATCTCATCAGCTATTCTGTCCTCTCCCCAAGAATAAATAGAACAAGGATGTAACCAAGGAAAATCAAATTCTGCTCTATTAAACAATTCATTACATGTGAATAATTTTTGAGACACAAGAAACCTCTTAATCCTCCAGTATATATATTTTTCTTTTTTTCTTTCTTTTGGTGGCATCAAGAAATGAGTATCGAATATTTTTGAAAAGTAAACCCAAGGCCCAGTCAAAAGGATGGTCACCTCTGGATGACAGTCTCATTATGATGAGAATAAACATGAGATGTTACATATACCCAACAAATACAGAGGACAAGACTTTGCACTGCTTTTTTAGCAGGAAAGATAAATCTTACCTCACCCAGCCACCCTCCATGGCCTACTTGTCACTCTGCACACAGTCAGTAAAGAAGGTTGCAGTTTTCGGTAAAGCTTATACCATAAGAGAGCTGTGATGTGCTTACATTGAAGCTTATCAAACCTCTGGAGGTAACTAGCCTTTACCAAGATCAAACCAAGGACCTCACAGTATTAGGTCTCAAACTTTAACCACTGACACTTCAGGCCTGAGAAGAGGATTCGCTAGTAAATCACTCTAAAGGAAGAAGGAAATATGGAATGCATTCAGATTCTTGTATCACAAGTATTGCATTTCTTTCTTTATTTCTGAAGTTTGTTATGAAAGGGCAATGATATTGGTAATCTCAATTTCCCTCTTTCTTTTTTTTTTTTTTTTTTTTGAGACAGAGTCTCACTCTGTTGCCCAGGATGGAGTGCAATGGCATGATCTTGGCTCACTACAACCTCCACCTCCTAAGTTCAACCAGTTCTCTGCCTCACCCTCCCAAGTAGCTGGGATTACAGGTGCCCACCACCACATCCAGTTAATTTTTATATTTTTAGTAGAGGTGGGGTTTCACCATCTTGGCCAGGCTGGGTTTGAATTACTGACCTCATGATCCACCTGCCTCAGCCTCCCAAATTGCTGGAATTACAGGCATGAGCCACTGCACCCAGCCAGTTTTCCTCTTTCTTAAGGAAAATTGCTTTTCCTCAGAATCATAGGAGGACAGATGAGAGGGACCTTAAAAGCCATCTAGCCCTACACTACAGCAACTACAAAAACAAATCGTCTTTTTGTCATATCCAAGGAGCAGCGCCTGCTCTCAGCCTCAGCCACCCTAGCAACAAGGAACCAAACTGCATCACAGCATTGCATTTTCTGTTCCATTTCTGGACAAGTAAAATTGGTGAAAAGTTCTGTATCTTGTACGATCTTAAGACTTTTAAAACCTAAGCATTTAAAAAACCATGATGCTCCCGGCCTTGCAAGCAATATGCAATTCAAATTTTTAAAATACCAAGTTGTAAAATAGGAGAACAAAACTAAGTTCTGAATTTCCTCATAAAGAAAAATTTGATATTATCTTTCTAAATTTCAAATCATAGACTGTTTTTTAAAAAAATAATAATAATAAAGCAAATTTTAAAAATCTTCCCTTAGTTTCTTTGTGGCCTTTGATGTGCTTGCTCAATGGCGTCCTGCATGCATGGTTAATTTGCTAGTGGGGAATACAATCTTACCATTCTATGTCTTCCATTTTGCAGATTAAACATTCTGTCTTCTTTTACTCTTCCTCAGAAATCATAGTTTCTGGTTGGGCACAGTGGCTCACACCTGTAATTGTGGCCCAGCACTTTGGGAGGCTAAGCCGGGTGGATCACAAGGTCAGGAGTTCGAGAGCTGCCTGGTCAATATGGTGAAACGCTGTTCCTACTAAAAATACAAAAATTAGCCAGGCACTGTAGTGGGTGCCTGTAATCCCAGCTACTCAGGAGGATGAGGCAGGAGAATTGCTCGAACACGGGAAGCAGAGGTTGCAGTGAGCTGAGACGGCACTACTGCACTCCAGCCTGGGTGACAGAGCAAGTCTCTGTCTCAAAAAAAAAGAAAAGAAATCGTAGTTTCCAGATTTTCACCTTGCACTTTTAGTTGTACCCTAACTTACTACTGTTCTCTCCACTCTCAATATGTCCAGCTCAGCTTGAACCAGACACTGGCCACCCTTACTCAGACATGGCGCTTTGGGGAATGCCCTCTCCAACTCTTGGCATCCACACTGTAGCAGTAATTCACTGAGTTCCTAGCTAAAAACCTTAACTTGCATTTTTTTTCAAGCATATTCCTTTCTGCTTTATGGCACCTTTCCGCAAATTAGGAAGAGGTGCCCTCTTTGCATGGACACAGTCCCCACTCACGCCCTCAGCCAGGAGCCTGTGTGCAGCATGCAACCTGTTAAGGCCTACCAATGAGATTTGCAATCTGTCCACCCCTCTGGTGTTTGTGTTGCTGATTTTCTGGAACTGAAGGCAACCTTTACATATCTCCCTTTTACTTTTTATCCTGTTAGATTTGGCCCATTGTTCTACCCTGTCAAGTTATTTTGGGTTCCAACGTATTTGCCCTCCCACCCAGCTGCAGAGTCATCAAGAGACCATCTTAATCTGGCAGCTCAGTGGCCCTCTCAAAAGGAAGAGAGATCTGGCAAGGAGCTATTATTCATCTCATTCTGACTTTAGTGATGGCCTCTTCCCTCTCTACGGGGTCATCAGGACAACATATTTCAGTTTTTTCAGTATCAATATCAAATTTTCTGTTTTGTGGACTGAAGAGTTTAAGTTTAAACTTTTTCCTATTTCTGAAAACTAGGACATTTTCTGATCTCCATTCAGTCTTAGGACATATCTCCTGTGCTCCACAATTCCACAACCATTACTGACAGTCATTTTCAATTGCAATCACACAGAGCCAAGGGCAGAGGTCTCATGAAAATTCTTTTGAAGGAGTTTCACTGGGAATTTTTACAGATAAATGGGAAAATTTCTATGATACAGAGTTTGGATTTTTTTTACCTTTGTTTTACTGCAGTTTAGAAGTTTCTTTATTCATCTTTTTCCAGGAAGGGCAAACTGCTGTCTTTTAGTTTAATGTAGAATTTTTTTAAATGCAACAATAAAATTCCAGCAACTACAAAATGATGATTCTTTAAAAATGTATATAATTTTCTCTTTTTTTTTTTTGAGAGGGAGTCTCGCTCTGTCATCAGACTGGAATGCAGTGGCACAATCTCGGCTCACTGCAACTTCCACCTCCTGGGTTCAAGCGATTCTCCTGCCTCAGCCTCCCTAAAAATGTATGTAATTTTCTATTCCTTTTCACTTTTGCCATGTGATTTTGCCATTCACCATAGGATCTTTTCTTATTTGGAACTTCAAACTATTAAAAAATATAATTAGTATCCCATTTTGGATATGGGCTAACATTTCAGTACAAAAATCTTATTTGTAATTTTACATAATTATATAGCTATAATTACACAAGTCTATTACCTGTGAATTATTTTAATCTATATTTTAACTTTTATCAGAAAGAACAGAATATACAAATTTCTTTAGATTAAAGTTGTATCACTAGATAGAAAATCTAGTCTCTATTTAGCATTGTTTCTGATTGGCATAGAGAAAAATGTGGCAATGAATGGCTTTTTTTTTTTTTGCCATATATGAGCTCTTTCAGACTTTTTAAAAGAAGTATTATACCTATGGAAAGAAACCATTTCAGCCAGCACAGTTTTATTTTCCACACTTACATTGTCAAAAGCCATACCATCTTTCCCATCTTTGCGTTTCTGTGATTGTCTGATTCGCCTAAATAAGAAATTGTAAGCATCTGTCAGCACCTTATATAGTCAAAGCCTCCTCAGCAGATTCCGTTTGTACAGGGTCTGCAGATTTAGAGATAGCAAGAAGCCAAAGGAAGGATCTGCAGTTCAAACAGGGAAGAATCTTTCTTCTTCAACTTCATAGATGAATCAAGGTTGAAAAGAACAAAACTAAAAATAGGTCCTTCATAAGTAGTATTTGTTGCATCTATATGAGCTCCTTACGAAGGACATATCTCTAGTTTTGTTCTTTTTAAACTTGATTCATCTATGTTGTTTCAAATTGCTGTAGTTCATCACTTTTGATTAATGTACAATATTCCAGTCTTTCTGATGGGCATTTGAGCTATTTCTTAGGTTTTTTTCTATAATAAACAGTGTTGCTATACATTTTAAATCCTTGTATCCTGTTACTGATATGTAACTTTCCTTTGGGTGTCTACTCAGTAGCGGTATTTCTGGGGTGTAGGTGACATAGAAGATGTTCAACTCCAGAAGAAAATGTCAAACCAATACATGATGCTACCAACAATATTGAGATCCTCTTGATTCTCATCACTTCTACTACTTGATAATCCCAGACACTAAATTTTTTGTCTACCTCCTAAGCATAAAATAGTATTTGTTGTGGTTTGGATTTGCTTTCCCTGATCACTAATGATGTTATGTACCTCATCATTTAGGTATTGGCTAAATATTTTTCTTCTTCTGTGGAAGACCCTAACCCATCCACAAAGGAGGTAAAATTAAAGGGAAAAAAAAAAAGAATTTAACCCAAGGGCCAAATCCTTGCCAGAGAAATAGCCCTTATTTTAGTCTTGGTTTTTAGTAACTCAAGAGTTAATACAAAATCTAATAGAAATGGGATAGTAACCCTGTTTTATAACAACACCTGATAAGTGCTTAAAGGATGACTTACTGCCTTTAATTTTTTTTACTGATATTTATTTTTTGCTAAATATCATCTCCCATATTACATAACCAGACTCAGAGGACCCTTTTACATAGTAAAATGATATTACAAAGAATCCTCAGTTCTGAGTACCAAATTTCCCCAGAGCACATGAAATTCTAGGGGCCAGCAACAGTTGTGACTCCCTGTTGCACAGATCAGAAGCATGCTGCCTGACTACAAAGGCTGACATGTAAAGAAGGGTTTTTGCCTTTATAAGGATGTCATAAGCAGCCTTTCATGTTCCAGGAAGTTGTTAGTGCATACAAATGCTATTTTAAAGTCTGGGGATATTTAATCATACCCTACTCTTTATTATTTATATTTCCTGGTGTCAGTGTCCACAACTTTTGTCCAAAGGGTGACCGAAACACATCCCGTAGCAGGAAGCCCAGAGCCCACTCATGGACACCTGTTGCAACTTGAATCGCAAGCAGTACTTGCAAAACAATGCATCGATGCGAATAAGTAAGTTTAGCCACTGGTCCTGCCTTACTGACATAGAAGGGGATTACAACTCCACCTGCTGCCCCTAATATTTTAGGTAACACTGGAAACAGAGGAAGAAGTGGGAAAAGGACATAGGTAGAAAGAAATGTTAGTGGCAGCAAATCCATATGGATCTACAGCAACCTCAATTCTTGCTTCCTCAGAAGAAAAACTTCGACCAAGGAGGACAAGGCAGAGGGAGAACCTGAAGCAAGTTTTAGAGGAGGAGTGAAAGTTTATTAAAAAGTTTTTAGCAGGAATGAAAGGAAGTAAAGTACTTGGAAGAGGGCCAAATGGGCAACTTGAGAGATTCAGTGTGTGGTTTAGCCTTTGACTTGGGGTTTAATACGTTGGCATGCTTCCAGGGGTTGTGTCTCTTCTCCTGAGTCTTCCTTGGGGTGGGCTGTCCGAATGCGTGGTGGCCTGCCAGCATTTGGGAGGGGCCGCATGCGCAGTGTGTTTACTATAGTTGTGCACATGCTCACTTGAGCCATTCTTTTTTCACCAGTGGAATGTTCCCAGAGGACCATCATATGGCAGTTAAACTCTCCCATTTTGCCTCTTAGTGCGCATGCATGAGCCCACTTTGCCAGCTCCTGAGATCTTGTCAGGAAGCTGCCAATCACCAGCTTTAGGTGTTTACTTTAATCTATTGGGAGACTTCCTTTCCCTGGCACTGGCTGCCACTAATTATTAGGTTGGTGCAAAAGTACTTGCCATTACTTTCAATGGCAAAAACTACAATCACTTTTGCATCAACCTAATATTATTTTAGAGAGACAGTTTAACAACTGCCTGACTATCACATAATGGTTGCCTGACATTCCTGGTATGGGAGTGCCTCTCTGCCCTACTCATGCTACCTATTGTAACAGAAACAAAGTACAACCATAGAGGAAAAAAAAGTAAGAAAAGAGATTTCTAGAAAATAGGCAGAAAATTCTCATTTTTCCCATCAAATAACAGGTGCCTATAAAACTCTTTTTTGTATGTTCTTTGTTTGTTTGTTTTTGTTTTTATGAGATGGGGTTTCACTCTTGTTTCCCAGGCTTAAGTGCAGTGGCAAGATCTCAGCTCACTGCAACCTCTGCACCACTCCCCAGAGTTCAAGCAATTCTCCTGCCTCGGCCTCCCAAGTAGCTGGGATTACAGGCACCCACCACCATGCCCAGCTACTTTTTTGTATTTTTAGTAAAGATGGGTTTTCACCATATTGGCTAGGCCGGTCTCGAACTCCAGACCTCAGGTGATCCACCCGCCTCAGCCTCCCAAAGTACTGGGATTACAGGCTTGAACCACTGAACCCAGCCAAAACCCTTCTTATGACAACAATGCATAGCAGGGAGCATTTGCAAAAGAGGGAAACATGTAGGAGAAGTTCACCTCTGAAACTGTAAACTGAACTTTAACAATTGAACTCAGAGAAACAGACATATCTCTGTAATTAATGTAATTCAGTTTTTCCCCAATGGTCTTGGGTAATAATGTAGTCCCATCATTGGTATTTTCTCCCAAGTGGTGAAAAGACTCAGGCCCTTTACATATCACCTGGCTATTTTGGGAGTTTCTAGGTGTACATAATCAAGCCTGGCTGGAAAACTGTTAAGTTACTGAATTGGGATGTACTTCTTTCTTCTTTTACTCCTAATCAGGGCCCTGTCACCTGTATACTGCAGGATAAGATTACCACCCTTACTGGGCCCCTCATATTGTCAGGCCCTGATGCTTTTTCTCCTGGATTCTGTCTGATTCAACAGACACTGCTCTCACTTCCACTGAATCTTGAAGGACCAGTGTTAACCTTGGTTTGCATTAAAGTGGAAGAAAACATTTATCTTTCTCTCAATGTCAAAAATCAGTATTTATAAGTCTTAGGAGGAACTATAAATGAATGGTTTTTAGGCTTTGGAGTAGGAAATAATACATGAAACACAAAACATGTTAACTTTTAAAAGCCAAAAAACTGCACAAATTAGACCTCATTGAAATTAAGGAGTTAAAATTAAGAAATCTGTCAAAAGACACCTTAAGTAGAATGGAAGGACAAATTGTGAACTGAAAAAACCTACTTGAAAAATACACAACCAACTAGGATTTGTGTGTGTGTATGTGTGTGTGTGTGTGTGTGTGTGTGTGTGTGTATAAAGAAGTTCAATAAGTCAATAAGAAAAGCACAAACAACCCAATAGAAAAATAGACAAAAACATGAACAGTCATTTCACAGAAGAATAATCACATATGGCCAATAAACACATGAATTGATGTTCAATTTCAGTGATCAAGAATTATAAATTAATGCCACAATGAAATATTATTTTGTACCCGTTTGGTTTGCAACAATTGAAGAGTCTGATAATACCTCATGTGGGAAAAAAAAAGAATATTCACAAGGAATTTCATAAAGTTGCTGTGGGAGTAAAAATTGATAAAACTATTTGGAATATTTTAGCATTAGCTCCTGAAGTTGAACACCAGATAGGCTTTGATCCAGCAATTTCATTGAGTATAAGCACATACTCAAGAGAAAAGCTGCATATGTTCTCCAGGAGATATATACATGCATGCACACACACACACACACACACACACACACACACACACACACACCCCTATGTGTTCATGGTTCACAATAATGAAAACCTGTTTGTTAGTCTGTTTTCATGCTGCTATAAAGAACTGCCCAAGACTGGGTAATTTGTCAAGGAAAGAGGTTTAATTGACTCAGTTCAGCATGGCAGGGAAGGCCTCAGGAAACTTACAATTATGGCTGAAGGGGAAGCAAACACATCCTTCTTCACATGGCAGCAGGAGAGAGAAGTGCCGAGCAAAGAGGGAAAAGCCCCTTATAAAACCAGCAGATTTCATGAGAACTTACTATTACAAGAACAGCATGGAGGTAACTGCCCCATGATTCCATTACCTACCACTGGCTCCCACTCACAATACGTGGGGATTATGAAAACTACAATTCAAGATGAGATTTGGATGGGGACACAGCCAAGCCACATCAACCTAAGATAAACGAAATGCTCATTAACAAGAAAATAGAGGAATGGGCTATTATATAGTCAGAAGTACAATGGAATAGTAAAATAAAAAAAAAAGGAACTATAATAACATGCAAGAATATGGATTAACCTAAAAGATTACCTAAAGATGATGCTCTTTTATAGAAAGTGAAAAATAATAAAAACAAAATGTAAAATTACACTGTTTAGCAATAAAGATGAACTGAATATATGTAAAAAAAACATAGTAAGAGAAGAGACTAATGAATACAGGATTCAGGATGTGATTACCTCAAAAAGAGGGAAGCAAAGAATAGGATTATGGAGGACTGTTGACTAAATTAAAGTTATGGGGTGGCAAGTTCATGGGTGATTATTGGATTATAAAAAATAGACTTGATTATGTACACCTAGAAACTCCCAAGCAAGCAAACAAAAACACAAAAAGTGCCTTGAGACCGGGCATGGTGGCTCACACCTGTAATCCCAGCACTTTGGGAGGGTGAGGTGGGTGGATCATGAGGTCAGGAGTTCAAGAACAGCCTGGCCAACATGGCAAAACCCCATCTTTA
>NW_016107821.1:164505-219521 GCF_001604975.1 Cebus imitator | reverse complement strand
TAATAATAATAATAATAATAAATAAATAAAATAGCTTTAAAATACAATTTCATATGTAGAAAGTTCTTCCTCTCCTCCCACAATTACTTTCTTTTTTCAGAAGGTTTTTTTCCATTTATTCTTCCAGATGAGACCTGTTCTTTACTTTAAATTAGTTCTCTGGAGAATATCAGACACAAATAAGAAAGAAATCCAAAATGCAGGTTAAGACACCATAAAATTTACATCCATGTCATATATGCAAGCTGAACTGATCATTTTATTTAATTTTATTTAGAAATTTTTCCTCTTTTATTTGGACATACACTGGAATTAGTTATTCACTATTCATTTATACTAAAACTGATTATCTCTTATCTATGTTAATAAAGTAACATAGCATGCCTGTATAAAAATATTACCAGAACCTTATTTTAGTTAGTATCTATAACTTCTTCCCTCTTAAACTTTTCACCAGAATCATCAGGAAAAAAAAAACAAAGAGAAAGTTTCAATTTGTTTTCTCTTTTTTTTTTTTTCTTGAGACGTAGTCGGCTCTGTCCCCCAGGCTAGAGTGCAGTGGCGCGATCTTGGCTCACTGCAACCTCCACTTCCTGGGTTGAAGCAATTCTCCTGCCTGAGCCTCCCAAGTAGCTGGGATTACAGGCAGCCGCCACCACGTCCAGCTAATTTTTGCATTTTTAGTAGAGATGGGGTTTCACTGTGTTGGCCAGGCTGGTCTTGAACTCCTGACCTCATGATCCACCCACAGCCTCCCAAAGTACTAGGATTACAAGCATGAGCCACCATGCCCATCTTTTTTTCCCTTTTTTTAACCTTCTTTTGCAGAGGTGACAACAAATTCCCAAATCAGTTGATGATACAGCCAGTGACCTGTCAGCCCTACATAACCCTCCTGCTGAAAAATATCCCCTAAAAATATCAGAAGCAAAAACCAACCTACCTTCCTTCCTCCCTTCCTTCCTTCTCTCCTTCCTTCTCTTCTTCTCTCTCTCTCTTTCCTTCTTTATTTTTGAGACAGAATCTCACTCTGTCGCCCAGGCTGGAGTGCAGTGGTGCCATCTTGGCTCACTGCAACCCCCACCTTCAGGATTCAAGCAATTCTCCTGCTTCAGCCTCCCAAGTGGCTGGGGTTACAGGAGTCCCACCATCACACCTGGCTAATTTTTATACTTTAAGTAGAGACAGGGTTTCACCATGTTGGTCAGGCTGGTCTCAAACTCCTGACCTCAGGTGATGTACCCGCCTCGGCCTCCCAGAGAGCTGGGATTACAGGCATGAGCCACTGTGCCCGGGCAGAGAAGAAACTTTAAAGCCACCTAGCAAGTATTTCTTTATATTCTTTCCTTTGGAATTAAAGAGATCCCAAATATAAGAATAGGTTCTAGAGCTTCCATTGCAAATTCATTGCCAAGGGCAAAATATGATGGGGTAGTTTAAAAGGAAGATCTAGTCAACCAGCCACTCTCTGCTCCAGGGAAGGAATTTCTTCTACAGCATCTTGTGGCCAATAGATGTTTTTCTTCTACACAAACACTTTTAGTAACAGGTTACTCTCTGGCCAACACCCAGCTGTTGGAGTGAAAAGCCTAAAAATAGAAATTATTCCACAAAATGACTCCAAATTTGCTTAAGTGCAAATAAACTGAGCATCTGCTCTATAATCCAAAATAACAACTCCAGAAATAATTGCTGATATGTTTATTGATGCTGCAATATTGGGGGTTCCAAGGTAGAATCCTGCAGAAGAGAAGAAACTCAGCCATTACCAATCAATACAAGCAAACATTTAAGTGGCACAGGCTCCCAGTACAGCTCTGAACAAGACATGAGCTTGAAAGAAGCCCATGGCAGAAGCCTTCTTCTTGAGAAGCTTACAGCCTAACCGAGTGGTCAAGGCACACACACAGTAACACAAGGCCACACAACATTGATGCCAAGCAAGTATCAGAAGAAATAAATCTTCACTCTGTGTTTTATGAACCCATTCATTTGTGGTTCTATTTTGCCTCCTACTCTTATTTTCCTTTTGCCTGAATGTTCTGAGCTATTTATTTATTTAGCTTTGCTGGATTATATGCATCTTATTCAGCTACTTTAGAGATAGGGTGGACACACTACTCCAGAGTACAGCAAAGTAGTTAGGGGCTGAGATACAGCTTCTCCACCGGATTCTATAAAATGCCCATTCTGGCTCAGGGTCAAGCTTTAAACCCCTAGCCAACTGCTATGCCTTCTCAAAGTCCCCATTCACTGACATCAGACTACTTAGCTGCATCCTATTTGCTTGGCAAATATTAATCTCAGCACTCAAAATCCAGTTCCAAAAAACTGCATTGGGACCGAAGCAGGACTCTTTGGGTAAAAATAAACCAGGTGTTTCAAACATTTAAAATCTAGTAGATGAAAATGTTGCAGTATTACTTTCCAGACATTTCCTTTGTCTAATTTGCTTTTCGTTCACTAGTTTACTTTTCTAAAAGGATTTGAATTTCTCTAATGTGCATGACTTCCACACTGCCCACAGTCAATGTCAAATGAAAAACCTAACTTGTTACCAGGTCCTCTGCCTACTAAAATAGTGCTGTCTAATCAGGCATCTCTCTGCAGGAAACAGGCCTTCCTACAGCAGGAAGCAGAGGAAAGAGGACTGGAGACAGCAATCCCAGAGGCTTTTTTGCCAGAAAGGACAAAATGGCTCTTCTGGCAACTCCTGACTCAGGAAATCACTGAATTAAGTAGTCAATCTGCAGAGCAATTTAGCATGTCATCTGCTTCCTGGCAACAGATATTTGGAAGCATTTTTATTTTAATTCATCTCTGTCATCATCCGGGTTAGAGCTGCTTCTCTCTGAGGACCTCAAGGTCAGAGATTTTGGACCTCAAGGTCAGAGACTTTTCTGTAGTTCCTATAGAGCCAGTTCTTTGAGCTTCTTCCTGCCCTGTCTAGGCCATAAAAGTCTCTCTTCTCCTTTGATTTCGGTCAGGTCAAGTATAACCCTGTCGTCAGAGCTAAATATAAGTTGTATGTAGGTGGGTGGAGGGCCCTGCCATGTTTTCCCTGGAAAATACACTGGCGAGTGCGCAAAAGAATGAAGGTGTGATTGCATGCCCAGGAGTTGCAGAAGCATTATTGTCTGTGGGAGACAGGGCAGGAATTAAGAGGTCAGCAGCTTGGGTTCTTCCTGCTTCATCATGGACTTTCTGTGTAATGTTGCACACGTAATTTTCCTCCCCACTCCTCCACTTCTCTATTTTAGGCATGAACAAACATCAGTCATCTTCCTCATTTGCAGACATTAAAGAGAGTTAATGTGAGCATGTTACAAATAAATAGCCCTAATTTCACACACTGGGGAGACCAGTAAACACATGCTGTAGGTGATCATTCTTTACATGGATAGAGTAATTTCTTACAGCTGGTGAACACATGTGTCTACAAAATACCTACAAGGAATGTGTGTAAAATATATGAACCAGTACCATGCAATTCATACTTTACAAATACATTTGCAGATTGTTACTATTTGAGAATAACACTGGCTAAATCCAGGTGAGGGTAATAATGCATCAGGAAGGTAATAATTTTTATCTGGGGCAGAGGTCACTTTGCTCCTGTCTTAACAGGGGCTCTCGATACGTTCAGCAACAGGGCTCAGAAATGCATGTCCTGACATTGCCAATGGCAAAACAGAGATTGCAACCAAATACCCATGAAGCATTGTGTTTGGAGTCTCCCAGCATCGAGTCTCGTATCTTCAAGAAAAAGCTAAACTAAGCTTTTTACAAACCTTTATTGCCTTTGACCCTCACAACTCTGTAAAGTCAGCAGAATTATCCCAATTTCACAGATAATGAAAATGAAGCTTAAGAAGGCCAAATAATATTTCTATAGAGTATGTAGGCATTAAGGAGTGGGATTGAGATTTTCATTCTTTCTGATCCCAAAGTCTACCCTCTCATCCTGTTTCCATTGGATTATGCTATCTGCCATTTACTATATTTGTTATGCTCTATATGCCTAAGTTTTCTAATCTGTAAAATGGAAATAATACCTAATGAAAATCAAGAGATTACCTATATGAGAGCATTTTACAGAAATGTAAATTGCTATTCTTTTTTTTTTTTTTTTTTTTTGGAGACAGAGTCTTGCTCTGTTGCCAGGCTGGAGTGCAGTGGCACGATCTTGGCTCTCTGCAACCTCCACCTCCCAGGTTCAAGCGATTCTCCTGCCTCAGCCTCCTGAGTAGCTGGGACGACACGTGTGCACCACCATGCCCAGCTAATTTTTGAATTTTTAGTAGAGATGGTGTTTCACCATGTTGGCCAGGATGGTCTCGATCTCTTGACCTCATGATCTGCTCACCACAGCCTCCCAAAGTGCTGGGATTACAAGCGTGAGCCACTGCGCTCAGCGTTGCTATTCTAATAGTAATTCCGCATTCATCTCTTCTACTGTCAGTCTCATTATTATAAACATATGTGAAAAGTTTATACGGGACCAGGTATACAGGTCTTGCTTGGCACATAACTGAAATGTAACTTTACATTTCATTGACTTTAAGGAATTTACCCATTTTAAGCCAGTTCAACTATATTCTGAGGTGCCGCATGTCAGGAGTTCTTGTAGATATCTAATTCCACCTTAATTGTTGATTTACCTTTATATTATTGCTTCAAAAGTGTTATTTAAAAATCCACGTATTTTTAAGCACTGTCATATTCTTTATGAAAAATCTTAGATATCAGATTATAGCTAATTAGGTATGACTTCAAATTCATGGATATCAAAACAGGAGACTAATGGAATACATAGATCTGTTCATGTCCTAACTTTCTTCTAATTGTCTGTAATCCTGACCTTCCCAGTAGACAGAAAGGAATAATATACATAGTAGAATTTGCCCTGCTCTTCAGGAAACATGAGTAAAACCTAAATAAAGATTGTTTGTGTCTGATTATAAACAATTTGCTATTCAAATTCAATAACAGCACTCACTAGGCAAACTATGCTAAAACGTTTCTTATTAACAACGAAATTCCAAAGTTCAGCATTTCAAAACTACATAATTTGAATACATTTTTGAACCATCTGATGGAAAATTATATTGATTCCTCATGTGCAGAGTTTGTAAGTAGCTGGGTAATTCCTTCACTCTTTTCAGACACAAACTGATGGCCTCTTTTTCTTTCCCTGGTAGAAAAGTAGGCTATTTTCCAGGGTCAGGGGAATGTGGAAGAGGGAGGACTCTGATGACAGCATGTAATTCACTCAGGACTGGTGGGGCAGTGTTAGAGATTATGGAAAGCTTTGCCTCACAGAATACAGCTCCTGTGGAGAAAAAAGCCTCCCACTACATCAGGAATTAGCACACAGCCATATAACAAGCTAAACTTTTTGTTTTTTTTCTTTAAAAAAATCTCTGAGTTATATTGTATGCTTTTCTAATACTGATAGAAAACAGTTTCAGCAAAGTGCACTAAATAAATAGAACAGTGCCTTATCTTTAAAAAAAATATATATTCAGGGGTTATTCTCCTTCTCATTTTGAAATTCTTTAGCTAGAGAAATGCTGGGTCATGAGACACAGAGTCACAGCACCTGGGTTTGATCCAGACTTTGTGATCTCTAAATCATCTTATGCCTTTGAATGCATTCCAGCACCACTGACACTACCATGTGTTTTCTAACTTACAGGTCCCCGTCACCCATGCTCTGGGACTATGAGTTAATCATGGTACTAACAGGGTTATGGGAGGATGAATCTAGTAACGCCTAATATGTAAAACATGGAACCTTGCCAGAATGTAATACATGTCAGGCAAACATTCATTTTCAGCTTTGCTGTTATCATTGCTTAGATAATGGTTGCTAAATAATGGAACCTTCCATTTCAATGTCAGGGCCATGTCATATAAAGGTAATCAGAGTGGAACTAATTACATTGCCTCCAGAGATATGAACACAGAAATATCTTCAAAATCTTTTTCATTTACTCTCTAGCATCTGAGCTCATGTGCTATCATAAATCAATTTAATTTCCTTTATTAAGAAAGGCCAGTGGACAGTTCCAGTGTGGAAACATTCCCTACAGGCTCCCTAGGTACTATGGGTGGATGAGGTCACTGGGGAGTTTAATAAGTCAACCTTGTAAAACCCCTGACGATGAAAAAAGTATATGACAAAGGGCTACAGATCTTCTCTCTGTCCTTCAGGCTCCTCCACGCTTCTGAAAACACTTTCTGTAACAGATACTTAACTATTATTCACACTGGAAACAAAAATCTTTTGAAATTGTTTTAATTAGGCTTGGGTGTTTTTTTTTTTTTTTTTCCATCTTTAGATGGAAACAGATTTCTGTTCAAAGAAATTATTGTTCTCTTTCAGAAGTCATAGGAAGTACAAGGTCAATTGATGAAAAGGCAACAGTCCCCAGTCTCGGGGTTTCTAAGCCTTGTACCTTAGACAAGATACTTAGGATAAAGCTTTACTGACACTGAACCAGTTTTAATTTCAGAAAAGTAATCATCCATATACAGAGATTGTTTCGGTGGGTTTTCTTGCTCAATCAAAATTCATTCCACAACTATTCAACTCTCCCTGAAGAACCAAAACTCCAAGCACCTGATATGTAAAACAAATGCTTACTATGGCCAGGCACTGTTCTAGGCGTTTTATTATATGACATAATTTAATCCTCTCAGCAGTTCCATTAAAGTCATTATTGTCTCCATTTTATGGGTGAGGAAGGAATACAGACACCTTAAATAGCTTGCTCCACGTTACACAGAGGTAGCACATGATGGAGCTAGTATTTAAACCCAAAAAGTCTAGCTCCAAAATCGGGGACATCACACAGCATGCTTCCACTATAACAACATTTTTAAGTCTCCCTTTAGAATGCAATTGAAAGTAATCATGTATCCCAGGAACCTAACTTATTAACTTAACAAGCTATCAGTCCAACACTTTTCTATGTCTACATCACATCAGTCAATCCACAAATGTTTATTTTCAGATGTTTCAAATGTTTCAGAGAGCATTGCTTAGTCTAGCCCTTTCTTTGCAACACAAATATTTTTCACTAGGGTCACGACTACCATCAGTTACACAGGTATACTTTTAAAGACACTTTTAAAGGTACTTGATGCTGGCCTTCACAGATGCAGTGGAGTTAAATGTGTTAACTTACACTTTGCCACCTTCTCCTTCAGAGTTTTAGTACTGTAAGTCAGTGGCTTGAAACATATTCCTATTTATATACTAGGAAGTTATGTTGCTCAGCCTATAATTATTTTTGCAGAAACCCTAAGTACAATACACAGCTGCATGGGTGTCAAACCAAGGATTAATTTATAATACACAGTAGAAAACATTTATTGGTGAATAGTTTTTATCAAATGTTGGAAATAAGCTGCCTATTTATAGGCACCAGCATCCCCTACTTACTTCAGAGGTTAGGGCTTCCCTTTCAGTTGCTATAAACACAGCTTCCTCCCAAGACTCTGTTTACACGTCTGCTTGTCAACCCCGCGCCAGGCACTGGCACTCCCTTTTTTACCGTCACTACTCCCTCATCCTGTTTATAGGACAGAGAGGATGGCCACGGGTGCAGAATTATTTTAACTCACCAAAGCCTTGGAGAAACTAGCCAATTTTGTTTTAAGAGGATTCATTCTTCAATTGAGTCTTTAATATTGCTTTTCCAACAGCTAGTTACATAAAACACATTGGCCTAAGCAAATGTGTTCCTATTATTTTAAGACAAATTATACCAACCCTAGATACCAAGAGTCGCAAAGCTCCCTTGAAGTCCTCGAAGGATAATTTACACTAGGGGCAAAAGACTCTTTTATTTTTCCCAGTGAGTCTTGTTAGAATTGCCTGTGGAGTGTTTTTTGTTTGTTTGTTTTGTTTTGTTTTTAAAGAAATTAGTACCTGCTTGGGCCCCACACCAGACCAATTAAACCAGGATCTCTTTTTAAAAGCTTCCCTTTGGGCCAGGCGTGGTGGCTCCCCCCTGTAATCCCAGTACTTTGGGAAGCCGAGGCGGGGGGATCACGAGGTCAAGAGATCGAGATCATCCTGGCCACGGTGAAACCCCGTCTCTACTAAACACACACACACAAATTAGCCAGGTGTGGTGGCACGCGCCTGTGGTCCCAGCTACTTGGGAGGCTGAGGCAGAAGAATCGCTTGAACCCAGGAGGTGGAGGTTGCAGTGAGCAGAGATTGTGCCACTGGACTCCAGCCTGGCGACAGAGCAAGACTCTGTCTCAAAAAAAAAAAAAAAAAAAAAAGCTTCCCTTTGATTCTACTATGCAACAAGGATTATAAACCACTTCTTAATGTCATTATTTATTGCAAACCACCAAACAAATGGGTTAGGTATGATTGGGTCAAATAGATGCATTGCTGATTTTTACCAAAACCTTCCTAACAGTGTTAATGTCATGAAATGGCCACACTGGTTGAACATAGAAAGCAGTCCTCAGGCATAGAAGACTGTATTGTTTTCAGCTCACACTCACTGTAGCCCAGACCCTTTAAAGAATGAGGTAAACATACTAAAAGTTAGCTCATTAGCATAAAGAAGAAATTAGGTTTTGACCCTGATGATGAAATTCCAGTTAAAGGAAAGAATTAGGACACCCCCTTGAAGTTGAAGGCAACTCCCTCTACAGATCAAAAGGCAACCTTGAAAAGAAATTATATGTCTTCAGTGTAAGGCAGGGCTGATCAAAGATTAGAGCTCAGAGGTCCTGTCTCTTAGGATGCTTTCCACCCACCCTTGTGGTGCATAAAACAAGGATCTTTAATGAAGTACACTGCAGTTGAAAAATCAATTCAATTCAATACTGAGAAAGAGCAAAGCAGCCCTCAACAGCAGGTGCTGGTCTAATGCTCACAGCTAGCCCTGGTGTCCTCCTGTTGGATGCGAACAGTTTCACAGAACATCGACGCAAGACAAGGCTACTCCGTGACCGTGATGGATCAGAACAAAAATAAGACCACTCCATAATAATGTCTAGACACAAAAACATGAACATTGTCCGAGCCACAAAAATGACCAAAATTCCCCTATCTTAATGAATCTAAGTGACAGCTGCTGTTTCACCAATCACAGCTTTAGCTTCATTCTAGTCGTCCTTCCTTCTAGATAAGATGTGTTAAAATATCCAAACACAGAATTACTGTACTTCCTGGCACTGTTCAATCCAGAGCAAAGCCTCATTTTCTAAAAACTCTCCCTCAAATCACCTAATATGAGCTCAAATCCTGCAGCTGGTCATTCCCAGCACCCTCCATAGCTCACACGGTATGCGTTCTCCCTCACTGCAAGGAGTCATCAACTGACCTTGGTTAAATACAGGTATGTTCCTCATGTTCTTCAAATGGAGGGCATTGGCGATGTTTTCATTAAACATCTAGTATATGCCCCCCTTCAATAATAAAACACATATAAGATAGAATTTAGTATTCGAAGTTTTCAAATGTGTTGGGAAGATATCAAAGGCATGGGACATAATCACATAATCCAGGCTATGTGTGTACACTGGCAGAGAGGTGCCAGGCATTCTTGGAAACTGTTTAGAAAGTAAGACAAAAGCTGTGCTTTGAGAGGGGAACAGAATTAGAAGGAAGGGGAGGAACACAGGAAATTGTATTGCACCCCATACCGTTTCACAATTTAGGGACCTAGATTTATTTCTCCTCTAGGTTCAACAGTTTAATCTGTTAGCCTTTTACCCCATATTTTTCTTAAGCGTGAATAATTTTGTAGAAGAAAGGCATCTAATATAGTCTTCTAACTTTTCGAATTCTTCCAGGTTCTGAAGAGAGAGAAATGATGTCTAGTCCATTGTTTAGCCAAGTCTTGGAAACACAGTACAGGAATAAAATAATGTGTGTGTTCTAAGATTGTAATGGATTCATGACACATAGAATAAAAAAAAATACATGAAAAGGTCACTGTTGACGTCATCTAGGGAGATGCATATAGTGTTTGATTATTCAGTTAACTAGGAGAGGCTGTCAGTGAATTAGGCCAATGAAATAATCTCATTACCAACTGAAGTTGTACGAGTTTTGTTCCTCTTTCTCCCTCTGACATCCATTCCAGAGATTAATTGGTTTAGGCGATCTGTCAAACAATACATCCTTGTGTTTTCCAAACAAATAACATCTGTATATTTTATATATTCAGACACTACTTTATCCTTTCTTCAATTCAGTGGATTAAAAAAAATTAAGTTATGGAAACGTCTTTCTTTTTTCCCCTTCAAGTGAAGCTTCATGGAAGCCATGACGGGAAACAGAATAAAAAGTATTCTTCCCCCTACCCTTAGGGGGAAGACCCAAAGTCATTCTCCCACCCCACCTCAGTGCCCTTGAAGCTCTTTGAGAAGTTTCTAGGACTTCAAGAACACAGTGCTAAAGGAGTTGTTCTGCTCAACCACCTCCATAGCTCAAGGCTTGCATGTCAAATTGGTGTCTCAAGCTTTTATGCCTACAGAAGAACATCTATCTGTCCATCCTGCTCTTCTCCCTAGCCCCAGCATCCCTGCTTTTTTTCTTTGATTTCCCTCTGGTTTGAGCCTCTTTGATCTACACCTATTTGATCAGCTCTTACTTCTCAGCGCCTTTGGGAAAGCTACAGAAAATCGCTGTTTTTCCTGTATTGTTTTTTGTATTTCTAATCCACTTTCAAAGATTGGGCCAGTTATAAGAAATTGGCAAGTTACAAAGAAATAAACCCCAGATGAATCCCAAGAAACATGTATCCTTCAAGTTATTTGCTGTACTATTCCAAAAAACAAACAAAGGCTGGGCGCAGTGGCTCATGCCTGTAATCCCAGCACTTTGGGAGGCCAAGGAGGGTGGATCACCTGAGGTCAGGAGTTCGAGACCCTGCTTTTAGTAAATAACACTATCCTAGCATCCTCATGGATATTAGCTACCAAGACTCTTAAGCAAAGAAAATTTGGAAGACCACAAGTCAAGAGCCTCTATTGTGTCATATGATTTGTTATGACGGTATATCAAATTGATTTTCATCTCAATCTTTCTGGTAAAACTTCAGGTGATGCAGTTGCCTAAAGCAAAAGAAAAGCAGTGTGTAAAATCCCATCTTAAAATAATGATGAGATGTGGGCACAATTATGCTTCTTTTAGGGTAGGGAGGCAGTAAGGAAAATCTCAAAGATACTATGAAGAAAATAATACACTTTAAAGTATTCATTTTTAAAACCAAATGTCTCCTTTTCTAAAAGTAATTTTTTTTGCCAGGTCTCAAAAGTAAATGATGAAATTACTTCAAATTGGTTGGTCCATCAAAGCCCAGAAGAACCAGAATAATGTCCTAAAACTCAAGCATTTTCTTTTTAAAATGTTTTTAGTTTTTAATTTTTATGGGTACATAGTATATACATTTATGGGGGATATGGGATATTTTGATACAGGCATACAATGTACAATAATTACATCAGGGTAAATGGGATATCCGTTACCTCAAACATTTATCCTTTGTGTTATGAACAATCGAATTCTACTCTTTTAGTTATTTTTAAATGTACAATTAAATTATTATTGACTATAGTCACTCTGTTTTGCTATTAACTGCTAGCTCTTATACATGGTACTTTTCGTCAGTACCATTTCAATACTAGGGTTATTTTTGGTCAAATAACAATAGCAGCAGATATCATTTGTTATCATTCTCCGCATTTACAGGAAAATAAAATGACACTTAAATATGTTCAGTATCTTGCCCAAGCCCAAACAGCCAATAAGCGACAAGGCCCCTGGCCATTTGTGGCACCATCACCTATGCAAATCATATTTTCTTTGATTTCCCTCTGGTTTGAGCCTCTTTGATCTATGGTTTGAGCCTCTTTGATCTACACCTATTTGATCCACTCTTACTTCTCAGCCCCTTTCGGAAAGCTACAGAAAATCACTATTTTTCCTGTATTGTGTTTTGTATTTCTAATTCGCTTTCAAAGATTGGGCCAGTTACAAGAAATTGGCAAGCTACAAAGAAATAAACCCCAGATGAATCCCATGAAACATGTATCCTTCAAGTTATTTGCTCTACTATTCAAAAAAATAAAATAAAATAAAATAAAATAAACAAAGGCTGAGTGAGGTGGTTCATGCCTGTAATCTTAGCACTTTGGAAGGCCAAGGAAGGTGGATCACCTGAGGTCAGGAGTTCAAGACCAGCCTGGCCAACATGGTGAAACCCCGTCTCCACTAAAAATACAAACAGAAAAATTAGGCTGGCATGATGGTGGGTACCTATAATCCCAGCAACTCAGGAGGCTGAAGCAGGAGAATCATTTGAACCTGGGAGGCAAAGGTTGCAGTGAGCCGAGATTGTACCACTGCACTCCAACCTAGGGGATAAGAGTGAAACTCTAAAAAAAAAAAAAAAAAAAAAAAAAGAAAAAAAAAAAAAAAAAAAAAAAAAAAAAAAAAAAAAAAAAATGAGGAATAATAGTGACCTAGCATTGCATGCTGGTTTAAAGAATTTAATGTCATGCCAAACTGAGATATTTTCTCTGCCAGTTATCAAAGAAATTTCTGTGTGGTAATAGGAGGGACACTGACCTGCTATTCCCCTTACTCAACACTCATCAAGCAGGAGCATTTCTGGGGATGCATTCATTACTCAGCAGTGGCCTGATTTGTATTTCTATCTGAGGATATCTTGGAGCATTAGCTAAAAGAAAGGATAAACCACTTTGGTTCCAGCAGAGTGAGTGAGTGAGGAAATAGTTGAATCACATCAAATTGCTAGTTGTTATTTTTTTTTCCCACTGAATTCAACCATCTATGGGTTTTACTTCTCTAAATCAGTTCCTGTGCATAGTCACAGCCACATTTAGGAATCAAATCCATTTTTCATTTTGAGGCGCTTGATTCCTGATTCATCTCAGTCCACATACCCTGGCAGGAATCCACCTACACACACAGGCCGTGCTGCTAATGTTGCTTAGTAAATTAGATGTTTGGAGTGCCAAACACACATTCCTCATACAAATTGAGTTACAGACGGTGGTTTGTTATCCCGTCCAGATAGCAAATAGCTGGGTAGACAAAATCCAGGTGAATGATGATCTTAAGAGACTGATATAGGCCGGGCATGGTGGCTCACGCCTATAATCCCAGCACTTCGGGAGGCCAAGGTGGGCAGACCACCTGAGGTCAGAAGTTTGAGGCCAGACTGTCCAACATGGTGAAATCCCGTCTCTGCTGAAAAATACAAAAATTCGCCAGGCATGATGGCACATGCTTGTAATCCCAGCTACTCAGGAGGCTGAGGCAGGAGAACTGCTTGAACCGAGAAGGTGGAGATTACAGTGAGCCGAGATTGTGCCACTGCACTCCATCCTGGGCAACAGGGTGAGACCCTCAAAAAAAAAAAAAAAAAGAGAGAGAGAGGGAGACTGATAGATGCTAAGCTTGCTTTCTAACACTGCTTCTACAGAAAAGAGAATCGGAGGTGGGGCCCTGGAGCACACCTCCCACCTTGCCAACACAGAGACCTCTCTGCTTCTCAGTATGCTGGGGCTCCAGGGTGCTGGTGGGAGCTTAGCCAGTGGAGATGACATGCTTTTCTGGGGTTTCTGAACTCGGCAACAAGCAGCAATGGTCTGTCCCTAAGGCTGGCGGGCACCATAGGGGTGATGCTTAATCCAGAACCAGGCAGGAGGGAGGTGGTGAGGGGAGATGCTGTGGTATGTGGCCATTCTCCAGCTGCTTAGCATGCTAAAGACTGCAGGAGAGAGGCTACCTCAAATCAAGTCACACTTCTGTCCTTGAGGAGGAGGGGATGCAGGATGTAGGCAAACAGCGGTCTCCAATCCCACATGTGTAATCACAAAGAGATTAATTCAAATCTAGATGTCATTCAGAGGGCAACACAAGTCCTAGAATAAGAAAATTCAACATAAACTTTTGCTCCTGAAAGCATACAGCTTTAAGAATCAAGAAATGGCAACATCCGGTAAACTCCCAAAGCATCACAGATAGTTCCTTTTAGTAGCGGTCAGAAGGCATACCAGGGTGAAGACATTTTTGCCACCTCTTGCAGTAAGAAAGGGCTTCCACTTCCACTCTTTTATTTATTTATTTGTTTTTGAGATGGAGTCTAGCTCTGCCACCCAGGCTGGAATAAGTGCAGTGGCGCAATCTCCGCTCACTTCAACCTCCACCACCAGGGTTCAAGCGATTCTCCTGTCTCAGCCTCCCACACTCAGCAGGGACTACAGATGTGTGCCACCATGCCCAGCTAATTTTTTGTATTTTTAGTAGAGACGGGGTTTCATCATGTTAGCCAGGTTGGTCTCGGTCTCCTGACCTCGTGATCTGCCCATTTCAGCCTCCCAAAGTGCTGGGATTACAGGCATGAGCCAACACACCCGGCCTCCACTTCCACTCCTAATTGACTTGTTTAGGATTCAGTTCTTACTCTACTCTAATTTCAAACTATTAAAAGCAAATGAAAATAGCTAGGCTGTGCCAAATTTGCAAGTGTTTTTCAATGGAAACACTTCGCGGCTTCTCATTCTTTCAGAAATCCACAAGCAAACCAGGTCGGACAGCTGAACTCAACTGAATTTTTCTATTTCTTATTTTGGGTGAAAGGGGGGGTGGGAAATTGACTTATGATAAAATAGGAGCATTTAATTTCAAATTTTCCCATGGTAATCTATATAGCGGATGCTTCTCTATCAGTATAGTCTACCACTGATGGGAGAAGGAGGAATCAAGGATAATGCGTTTTTGGTTTGAGTGCTTGGGCAGATAGAGGAGAAAATGAAAATTAGTTCAGTATTAGACATATTTAGCTCATGGTGCCTATGGGATGTGAAGCAGTTAAGCAAATCTGAATGAATGCCTGGCTCTCAAAAGATATATCTAGCTGGAGCTACTCTGAAAGTCATAAGGACATAAATATCAAAGTCTGGTGGAGATGTGACTGTCCATAAAAAGACAGAAGCAGGGCCGGGCGTAATGGCTCACTCCTGTAATCCAGCACTTTGAGAGGACAGAGTAGGCGGACCAGCTGAGGTCAGAAGTTCGAGACTAGCCTGGCTAACATGGTAAAACCCTATTTCTACTAAAAATTAAAAAAAAAAATTAGCCGGGCATGGTGGTACACACCTGAAATCTCAGCTACTTAGGAGGCTAAGGCAGGAGAATTGCTTGAACCCAGAGGGTGGACATTGCAGTGAGCCAAGATCACACCATTGCACTCCAGCATGGGCAACAAGAGCAAAGCTCAGTTTAAAAAAATAAAAGAGATAGAGAGAAATGAACAGAAGACAAAACCTTAGGGAGCACCAGCATCTAGAGCACTGCTCCTCAAACCTGAATGTGCAAGTGGATCATATGATCATCTTTTTAAAATGCATGCAGACTCTGATTCAGTAGATTCAGGGTGAGGCCTGAATTCTGAATTGTTCTTGGGCCACACTTAGAGTCATATGGAATTTGAGAACAGCAAATACAGAAAACAAAGGAAGATTGACCTGAAGAATAATTAGAAATGTGGAAAAGAAAAACAAATGTTCAAAGGAAGGAAACCTAGAGACTGGGGCTGTGGAAGCTAGAAGAAGAAAGGGTTCCAATGAGAATGTAACCATACGGGAAGCCAATTGTAATCCCGAAAAACATAATCCCCAACGCCATCATCCTTAATGTTGAAATCCCAGAAGATCAAAATTCCGAAAATGTAATTCTGAAAAAACTAAAAAAAAAAAATCTTTAAGGGACTTATTTACATTTTTAAAAAGGGATTTATTGGAGAACATATAAAAACATGACAAAACACTTCCTAGGCCACTTTACACAATAAAATAGGCAGTGATAGCATACATATTTTTGCAGGCATAAACACTAAGGTATGCCATGACAGTTGCACTGGGATAAGTGTTATGAGCAGACAGAGCATATTCATAAAGAAATAGGTCAAAAGGGAAATGTATAAATATCACTGTGGCTGGAAATTGTGTGTACTCAGCTTTACAACTGTGGTCATCTGAAATATTGTGATGAGGCCAGGTATGGTGCTGATGCATGTAAACCCAGCACTTTGGGAGGCCAAGGCAGGTGGATTACAAAGTCAGGAGATTGAGACCATCCTGCCTAATACGATGAAACCCCATCTCTATTAAAAAAAAAAATACAAAAATTATGTGGGCATGGTGGCACGCGCCTTAATCCCAGCTACTCAGGAGGCTGAGGCAGGAGAATTGCTTGAACCTAGGAGGCAGAGATTGCAGTAAGCCGAGATCATGCCACTGCACTCCAGCCTGGTGACAGAGCGAGGCTTCGTCTCAAAAGAAAAAAAAAAAAAAAAGAAAGAAAGAAAAAAGAAATATTGCAATGAGCAATCTAAGTCTTTTGATGAGATCAATCAAAAACCAAGGTGAGTCCCACCACATATGCAATTGCCCAAAGAGCCAAGATCTCAAGAAGATTTTTCTTATAAATGCAGATGTATGAAAAGGAAGCCTTCTCATTGCAGAGGAACGTTCAACCTCTGTACATGCGCAATACTTACACACAAAGTCAACATTGTAGTAATGCACTTTGGTGGAGTCAAATTTGCAAAAAGTGCATAAAACACATTCAAACTCTCTAAAAGTTTCCACACAATTTCTACCTCCAGTGTTGAAAATGATGCAAAGATGAATACACACCAAATTGTAAAGAATATAATGCTGACAACTTATAGTCAGTAATTTTGCTGGCTTCTTCAGGCAAATGCAGCTTCAATTCATAAAAAGCTCCTGGAATGTCATCAGCTGGAAGGAATGCCACTGAAGGCAAATGACTCATTTTTAAACTGAAGTCTCTATGATTGTTGTTTCACATGACCAATATGCTCATCTGGATTTTCTAACAAATTTATTGGCCTAAATAGAAAAATCAGACTATTTGGTAACACCTTGAAATTCACTTTTAGAAGGCTTGATTATATCTAATTCCAAATCAGTCATTATGTTTTGAAGATTCCACTGAAATATATTTTCCTCTGCAGAGTCCTCCAACTCTTTAAATAATGACTTATAAAGTATTTCAATTTTTTTCAGTCATTAATATTGATATGAGTTAATAAGTTCTAGAATTTTCTAATCCAACAGGGGCATGAATTGTATAAACTTGATTAAAAAAAAAACAAAACAGTGGGGATACTTTTGAAAGTGCCATCCATTCACCAAAGTGAGGCATGTGCTAGTTTTTCTATGTTAGATTCAGTGGTGATTATAAGAAGTTTACTTTCTTTGACAGTTAAATCCCTAATCAAAAATAGTTCACCATTTAATGTGCTTTGTAACACTGGAGAAACCTCTATATCACAGTGTCTTTGGTTCAGGAAGTCACTGAGCTTGTCAAGTTCTTTTTATTCTCTTGCAAAGAGTGTCTTTCAAAGGCAAGCATGGTGCTATGTGTGAAGGGGCAGAAGTCGTGCCTGATGGAGTCATTTGGCAAAGGAGATTAATTGTATTCTTTACCTGCATTTTCATTTATTCTATGATCTTTGAAACACTCTCTGCACTTGCAGTTGAAGACTGGTTGTGGTCTACAAATTTTATTAGGTATATAGTGTCCATTTGAAAGTCTGGCAATTGCTTGGCTGTCATAATTAAGTGATTTTCTGCTTTCACAGCACGAATAATGACTAGCTTTTAAACTTTTTTCTTTCATCATTAAGTTGGCTCACATACTTATCACAGCCTTTCTGCAAAGGAGCAATTTCACAGATCTCTTTCATTGTGTTGTAAGAAATACATTAAGTAGGTTGTGAAAGTTGTCAGAATCAAAATGGAGTCACTAATGTCAAGAAAACCCTAACAAATACAGCCAGGGAAGGCCATGAAAGGAGGGTTCTCAAGCTTGTATGCCTGAAAATGGAAAAGACTATAAAAAGCACAAAGTTGCACAAAAACCATTGCAACTTTATACAGAAAGTACTTCTGCAAGGACATCTGCCCAGAAATTGCCTACTTGACTTCAGACTGGAATCACGTTATTGCTCGTTGTAGGCAAGAATAATTACTTCAAAACAATTATATAAAACTCCTCATTTTTTTTCCTTTAAAAAAACCTACATCTTCCTTTACCTCCCTGAATACACACATAGTATTCTGTGGCATGCATGTTCACAAGGCAATGCTCTATTGCCAAAGGAACATCTTTTCTTTCAAAGAGCCTCTCTCTGTTTGTTACTTAGGTTGACAAAGGAATGATATTTGATTTCCCCAGCACCAAATTTGTATTAGTCAGGGTACTCCAGAGAGACAGAACCAATAGCATAGGAATATATGAGAGAGGGCTTATTAGGGGAATTGGTGGCTCATGTGACTGTGATGGCTGAGAAGTTTGATGACAGGCCATCTGAAAGCTGGAGACCCTGGGATGCTGGTAGCATAGATTAGGCCAAAAGCCTCTAGATCAGTGAGGCCACTGATGTAAGTCTTGGAGTTCAAAGGCCGACAAATCTGTCCTGGCTCTTAGATAGAGATTAATTTGCCTTTCGTATTTGTTCTTCCAGGCCCCCAGCCAATTGAGTGGTGCCCGTCAACACTGCGGGAAGATCGTTCCCACTTAATCTACTCAGGTTCACACATTAATCTCCTCCAGAAATGCTCTCACAGACACACCTAAAATAATGCTTTACCAGGTTTACAGATATTCCTTAATCCAGTCAAACTGACATTTAAAATTAAATCCATTGGCACACGCCCGTGACCCTAGCTACTCGAGAAGCTGAGCTTGGAGGATCTCTTGAGCCCAGGAGGTTGAGGCTGCAGTGAGCCCTGATCACACCACTGTGCTCCGGCCTGGATGATGACAGAGTGAGACCCTGTCTTAAAAAAAATAAAAATATTCCTTTTCTTTCCCAAATAAACAGGGGAGCAATATGATACTAAGCATATTCTGGACATATTCTGGAGTGATATATATGGACTCATTTGTTTCAGTTAGTATTATTTTCGTTCTATATTTATTAATTGCCCAGCAAATAAAGATTCTATTTATAAAAGAATGAATGTGCTCACTTGATAAATGTAGATAACACACATTACAATTTACTCTTGGAGTCCTTCCCTTTCTCATCCAGTTATTAAAATATAATGGATTTCTGATTTTCTCCCACACAAAAAGCCATATTTGGAAATCAATTAATGAACTAAGCAAATCTGCAAAATTGGTTTTAAATGTGTAAGGAAAAACCCTTTGGCACCATCATATTAACAAGAGAAACTATTTTTATTCCAATGCTATGGCACAAATGTTTCTTTCTGAATCATATCTGAAGGTAAATTATTTAAGCAATTTCCTTAATAATTAGAAAATGGTATTTGTGAAGCCATTTATTTAATCACTGACAATTTAAAGGAGGCCATTACAATTCTCTACCAACTTTATTCTGTTAGAACCAAAAGCCTAAAGAGAAATGTGTGCCAAAGGCTCTAAAAGATTTCAAGAAACTGAGTCTGACTCACAGTGCTTTCTACGGAGAAATGGAAGAAGCACACAGCACAGTCACATGTGAAAAGCAGTTAATATTTCTCCCAGTTGCAAACATGCCATTATTCATAAAGTACTGTTGAATATATGTAAAGATCAAACAAAAGCATTTGCTTTAGTAAGGCTCTGACCTAAATTTCTTCCTGGGATACTGCATAGAGCAATAATGTACTTCTTTCTATCATGTATAAAAAATGTATCAATGAAAATTGAAAGAAAAAATTGACTGCAAAGCAAAACCATAAATTAGCTGTGAAGGAGAGTCCCTCTTACCATACCCTTCGCCAAATAGTATTATCATTTCTTCAATCTTTGTCAATTGGCAAGTGAATAATGGTGTATCATCAATGCTTTTATAATTGCAAGACCCAGGAATTGTTGACGATTATACCCTGAGTCTCACCTCCAATATACATCCTGCCTCCCACCCCCTTCCTCTTGATCTGTCTCAGCTGGTCTCTTTCAGACACTCCCTCTTTCTCCCCTCCCAGATGTCTCTAGATTTATGTTTTAAGATTAATATTCTCGAAACATTTTTGATCTTTCAGATGGCATTATTGCAAAACACTCTGTTGCTTCTCTGCTGTATGCTTTACCACCTTTACAGTTGACATCTTTTTTCTTCATTTCTCTATTTATCCTTGTATAAGAAGGGGGCTTCAGACTGCATTATAAACTGTCTGCTTCCATGAATTTCAGACACATTTTCCATGTCTGTGAACTAGGAAAAGGGCGTGCATCAAATATGTGTGGATGAGGACCTGGGAAGCCTCCAAATCTAAGAGAAGAGTTAGGTGTGACAATGATTTGGTTGTCAGAGGGGAGAGACGGATTTTGACTCTAACGTAGCATATATCTCCCAGCCTAATCCCTGGTAGACTCATGCCTGAGTCTTATGGTGAAAGCTAGCATTCAAGATAAAAAACAAAAATACTTTTTTTTTTTTTTTTTAACCAAGAGTTCTGTTGGGGCACAAGCAGTAGTGATTATGTGCCGGTTTAACAGAGAGCAACATCCACACAGGTGTGCCTTAGTCCGTTGGGGCTGCTTTAACAAATTACCATATACTCGTGGCTTAAAAAGAACAGAAATTTATTTCCCACAGTTCTGGAGGCTACAAGCCGAAGATCAAGGTGCCAGCATGGTCAGGTTCTAGTGAGGGCCCTCTTTTGGGTTGCAGACTGCTACATACTCCTTGTATCTTCACATGGCAGAAAGAGAGCTAGCTAGCTCCTTGGTGTCTTCTTACAATGACACTGACCTCATTCATGAGTGCTCCATACTCATGGCCTAATCACCTCCCAAAGGCCCCACCTCCAAACACCCATCATATTGGGATTAGATTTCAACATCTAAATTCTGGAAGACACAAACATTTAGGCCATAAAGGGAAAAAAGCACTTTCGGACATATGTTCACAACAGAATACCACTGCCTGCAGCAACCACGGGGCTCCAGTAGTTCAACAAAGGCAGTTCCAACAGAAGACCATCATCTTCCCAGAGTAGCAAAAGTGACCGAGAGGTCCTGCAATACAAAGCACAGTGGCTCCTGGTGGAGAAGGAGATACCCAGCACGAAAATGTTGGACCAGAAAAAAAAAATGAGAATCAAGGAGAAAGACATGCGGAAACTGAACAAAACATACACAACTCCCCTTGGGTACTACCAGAAACAGTTGGGAGGACAGGGAATCAACTTTATAGAAGTTTAAAGTCAAGGGAGGAAAAGCCAGTAAAGCATTTGTTTCAGTTCTTGAAGGAGCAATTTTTATCTTGTGCAATTAATATCTTTTGGAACCAAAGTTCTTTTGGGTACTGAAAAGGTATATAGAAGTAAATTTCATTATACTTGGATTTTGAATAAAGCAAATTTGCAATTCCAGAAAAAAATCCTGCAGCCTGCCAAGTGCTATACATAGCAAACTTAAAGAGAACAAAAGCATCCGCAAGAGTATACTACTTAGAGTGATAAACAAACACTAAAAGTAAAAAATGAATGCTCATTTTATTTTAGTAGTTGCTCTCAAATTTTCTTTTGTGGCTAAAGAGTTATAAATCTGTGTTATTTATCTGACTAAAATCTACTGGATCTCTCTTCCTCACTTGCATTTCCATTGACTCCAAAAATTTAGTAAAATTCTATTTTTTTTTTTTTTTTGAGCTGTAGTTTCACTCTTTTGCCCAAGCAGGAGTGTAGTGGCGTGATGTTGGCTGACTGAAACCTCCCCCTCCCAGGTTCAAGCAATTCTCCTGCCTCAGCCGCCCAAATAGCTGGGACTACAGGTGTATGCCACCACACACAGCTAATTTTTGTATTTTTAGTAGAGACAGAGTTTCACCATATTGGCCAGGCTAGTCTAAAACTCCTGACCTTGTGATCTGCCCACCTCAGCCTCCCGAAGTGCTGGGATTAAAGGTGTGATCCACTGCACCCGGCCAGTAAGATTCTTAGTATGACACTTTCCTCTAAAATGTAGGCCCATTTGCGTGTGAATATTTATGCTTTGGATCTCTTCTAAAATGAGAAAGTGTGACAAAATAAATATTATACATGCAATTTCAATCTCTGAGGAAATTGGTTTTTTTGGGTGTGTGTGTGTCTGTGTGTGTTAGAAGAACAATACAGATTTCTCACTGGCCATATATAGAGCAAATCTGGAAATTGTGTAGCTCTATTTGCCACATAGCCACATAGTTGTGCTGAAAAACAAAAGTTACAGAAATCCTGAAGATCATTCTCCTTGGATCTCCTTATCTTATAAATAAGAAGCTAGGACTCACAGTTAGCCAATGGCAGCTCCAGGACTAGAATCTTAGCCTCCTAAGTGCCAGCCCAGAGCTTTTCCCACTCAGCAAGAAAACTCTCTTTGGGCTTCTCCAACATCAGTCTCTAGCATATTGTTTTAAGTGTTTTTCCCTAAACTCAGAGAAGGAATCAAGTCCTCCTCCTAATTCCTACCTCCTCTCACTGTCCTGCCCAAGCTTCAAGCCTCGCCTTAAAGAAGGTTCTCTTCTTAGCTATTGGGGATACTTATCTTCAACTACTCAGGAATATGAAGCAGACACAACAACTCATGATGGGAACTGAGTGCTCATTCTTTCCTATCATTACATCCATGTTTGAGGTTCTACCTCAAATATAGATGGTCCCCAATTTACAATGGATTGACAGGATTTTTCCACTTTACAATGGTGCAAAAGCAAAATGTGCTCAGTAGAAACTGTATTTCAAGCACGCATATAAATGTTCTATTTTTCACTTTCGGTATTCAACGAATTACCTAATATTCAAAACTTTATTATAACGTAAACTTTGTATCAGGTGATTTGCCCAATTGTAGGCTAGTGTAAGTGTTCCGGACACATTTAAGGTACGCTAGACGAAGCTATGATGTTCAGTAGGTTAGCTATATTAAGTGTATTTTTTATTTATAATGTGTTCAACTTACAAACAGGTTTATCAGGACATAGTTGATAGGCAAGGAGCATTTGTTCTTCTTAAGAGGAAGCAGATTTCCCTCCCACAACCTGGAATAATTCTTAACACCATTTGAGTCACCTGCTATACCCCATTCTCTTCATAGAAATTGAATAAGGTTGACCACACATCGCTCAAGAAAGAATTCTCTCTAGGCTCCATATCTCTTCTTTCTCCACTCAGAACAATGGACCTTTTTCACCTGCACTCCAAAATGCTACTGTGTGGGGCAAATGGAATTCTCTAAAAATATGTATTAAGTGGGAAAGATGTCTATATGTTAACACTGAAGAGGAAAGATAACTGATTTTTCTTAGTCTGGATCATTATGCTCATGCCAAATTTCTAGGAAATTGATCATGTACATGATTTCGTAATCTTTAGCTATGAAGAGGGAAACTAGAGATGCAAAGCATAAAGCAGCTAAGAATATGATAGCAGTGAAACAAGAGCCAAAGGAAAAACTCAGGATGAGTTATGACAAGACCTTCTCTCTGTACCCGGTGAGCAAGCGCTTGAATGGGAAATCCCGTATCAAATTCCATATTTCACTGGATCATGTTACATGGAGTGCTAGGAACACTCGCAGACCAGAGAAAACTTCCATTGCTTTTCTTTTCATTCTGTATCAGAAGGGGAAGAAAACTGTCACAGAGAAGCCCCGGCATCTCCAAATTGTTATACAAATACAAACAAGTAATCAGATGGTTTGTTACTATGGTTGAACTTCCTATCAAGGCTGGTTTTGCACATAGTATTTCTAAAACAGCAAGCACTGAGATTGGTTGAGATTGCAAGCTCAGTTTTCATTCAACCAGGCAAGCATTCAACATTGCCTATGGACCAGAGTTAGATTACGTAATACTCGGAGGTTACCAAATTATTTACACAACTTCCAATTTTTGACATTTTCTACTTCCCTCCCAAACTTTACATATGTTGATGCTATTTTAATTCTTTCTTCAGCTTATTTGATTCTTAAAATGATGCTTAAGATAATTTTCTTGTTAATAAGAAAAAGAAAAAAAAAAAGAAGAAACTCTCAAATGAATACTTCCAGCTAGATTTGGTTAAATGGAGCTTTGAGAGCTCCATGGTGCCAGACACTTTATCACTTGAAAAATACTAAGTGTATGATTTATAACATCTGTTATCTGTGAGTCATAGCTCTGCCTTGGCAGAGACATCAAAACAAGATTTTTAGTGGGCTGGTCCTGGAAAGTAATGGATAATAAGAGATGGGATATCTGTCTGAAGATCACAGCAAAACAGTGATGGAAGGGACTTTTTAGAGGTCAGACAGTGAAGATGACAAGGGAAATCCAGTAGCTTACATAGGTCCTCACAGTTAGATACTTCCTGTTCATCACCCCTTCTTGGATTTTTTTGTCCACTTCCCTAACACATCCCATCCTGCTAAAAGCCAGCAGAAGATACCCCAGGAATGGTCACACACAGACGCTGACGTGTGAAGGCCCTGGCAGTGGCAAGACCAGGCTAGATTTCAGGCAGCCCATTTAAATCTCAATAGAAAGGGATTTTTGTTGGGTTTTGTTGTTGTTGTTGTTGTTTCTTTTGTGTCTTTTTTTCTGCTCAATAGCATATTCATACCAACAGAGCAGGAAGCAGCCAAGTTCAGTACAAGTTCAGCTTCCACTCCACCCCTTCAGTTTGCAATTTGGTTTAAGACAGGCTGCAGGACCTAAACTTAGTTGCTCATTATACCCACACACACTTCAGCCTAATTGTAAAGTGAGGTCAGCAGACAGTACATAAAACATGAAATTCAAATCAGCATTATTTTATATGTATTGCCAGGAGCTCTAATTATAGCGAATGCCACCTCTCAGGATATAATCTATGGCTCACTTCCGCTACCTGCCTCTGCTGGCCAGTAGGTGGGGAGCGCAGGGCATCAGACCCTCTGCATCATCAGCTGAGTATGCTCATCACGTTCTCAGTGACAAACAGTCTCAAGTGACAGTGTGATAGCAAAAGCAGATGGGAGTCAGAGCTACTGTCATTTCCCATATTTTCCTATTTTTTACAAGCCAAAAACACTGCTGATATTTGAAAGAAGATGTCAGTGGCCAGCAGGGATCTCACATTAAAGGAAGTGTGCATCTTAGTGCATGATCTATTGAAGGAGTATGTCATTCCAGGAGTGATGGGATGAGGGTGAGGGAGGCCAGCTGCACATAAAAAATGTCAGGCTAGATCAGTAGTCGAGTCATAATGCATGAGAAATGGAGATGGCAGCAGAATATAAGGAAGACTGCAGATATTTTACTTAGTGAGACCACAGCAGGTTTCCAAAAGGTTTCCTGATGCAGAAAAGGATTTCCATGGTGGGCCAGATGCAGTGGCTCATGCCTGTAATCCCAGGAACTTTGGGAGGTCAAGATGGGTGGATCACTTGAGGTCAGGAGTTTGAGACCAGCCTGGGCAACATGGTAAAACCCCATCTCTACTAAAAATACAAAAAAAAAAAAAATTAGCCAGGCATGGCAGTGGGCACCTGTAATCCCAGCTATCAGGAGGCTGAGGCAGGATAAGTGCTTGAACTTCGGAGGCAAAGATTGCAGTGAGCCGAGATCATGCCACTGTACTCCAGCCTGAGTGACAGAGCAAGACTGTCTCAAGAAAAAGGAAGAAAGAAAAAAGGAAAGGACAGGAAAAGGAAAAAGGAAAGAGGAGAGGAGAGGAGAGGAGAGGAGAGGAGAGGAGAGGAGAGGAGAGGGGAGGGGAGGGGAGGGGAGGGAAAAGGGTTAAATAAAGACTGGTTTATTTGTGCAGAATATCTCAGGATCTTTAGTATGCTATTGTGAATTTCAAAATGGCAAGAGACAATTTTACCAGAAACTCTTTTATTATGGACACTTATTAACAACTCATAAGATACGTGTTCCACAATAAATCTTTATTAAACAATTACTATCTACATGGTTTCTATTCAAGGTGAGGCTGTAAGAAAATAATTCTTAACATTTTCTTCAGTTTCATTATTTTTAGGTTCTACTACTTTCCCAGTACTAAATGGCAAAGCAGACTGCGTCAGAAAAACTGAAGCAAAAAATGGGAAATGATATGAAGCAATTGACCTTTGGTCTCATAATTGACGGGCAAACCATCATCTGCGTGGGTCAGTGCTTCCAAAAACAGTAATTTCTGGAAAGTACTGAATATGGTTAAGTAAAACTTTGCAGATATGTGAGAACCCAGAGCAAACTGCAATTGAGATTTCGATGTGTTAATCAATTTATATATAACTTCAGAAGAATTACATATTTGATAAAAGATTATAAATAAGAATTACTTTATTCTATTCTTCCCAATAATAGATCCTTCCTTATTAGTTCATGTATTAATATGCTCCCTTCCTTAAGACAGACAGCGACATCTCATTTCAAATATCAGCAGATAGAGTCTTTCTGGCTTATTTTTTAAAATGTAACAATATGAGAAGAAAAAAAACTAAGCCACAGGAACAGGCTGAGTAATGTGATTTTGAAATTTTGACAACTGCAAAAGGAAATATGAAAAACAGCAAACTTTAAAGGATAATAAACTGTTCTCTTGCAAAGAAATGGGAAATGTTTTTAATCTCTTTGCAAAGAACTATTTTCAGAAATGTAGATCCAAATATTTTCCAGTATTTTTGCTATTTAATATATGTTGCAGACCAAGATAAGTAAGCCCATAATGTAAGCAAGCATTGTTACTTGAAATATTTATGTAAGCTTTACATTTTTAACAAGGCAACTTTGCTTCATCTCTTTGAAATATAAATATACTTATATATTTAGTTATCAGCCCAAAGGTGTGAGATTGAAGGGTAGAGAACAAAAATGGCCGGCTGTGGATTAGAGGCTTTTGCTATAGCTATCAAAAGCAAATTCCTAGGAATGTCTTCAACTCATTTCATGGTATCTTAGAACAGGTAAGTCCGACTACCTTAAACACACATGTATATAAGTGTGTATATGTATACGTGTACTGTATGCATGCATATGTATGCTTGTATGTATGTTTCTTTTATATGCATATATTCTGCTCCTTGGTTTTTTCACTGAAACTTTCTTGGCAGTTAAGCCATATCAATGTCTGCAAAGCTGCTTCATAAACTATTACATGGCTGCTTAATATACCATTGCATATCTATTTCATCATTTACTTCACTGTTTAACCTGATTGTTGTCTGCTTTGGGACATTTACATTTTGTTGGCTTTTATTTTTGTTTTCGTTATTTTGCTATGACAAAAATGTTATAACAGATACATCTACACATACTAGACATAGTTGAACGCTTCTGAGTATATGCATATAAAAACTTTAAAAAAATAAAACTGCTGAACAGACTATGTAGATTTTTAAGTTAGCTAGATATTGTTGGGGGGAAAAAAAAACAAAAAAATTGTCTTCCAAAAAGCTTGTCTCAATTTGCACCAGGGCCAGCCCCACTTAAAAGGGATTACTTCCCCCACATGGACCTGATTTTATTTCTGGACTCCTGCCTGTTCTACCAGCATGCATCACATTATTAAATGACTATAACTTTAAGACAAGCTTTAGCTTTTCTAGGTTGAGTGTGTTTTCTTATTCCTTTTCCTTCCGAATTATCCTGGCAATTCTTGAATGTCTGTTTTCTCACATGAACTTTATAATCAGTGGGAATCCATCTAAAAATGTAGGGAGAATTGATGTCTTTGTGATTTGCAGTTTTTGCTCCTCTCTTCTACATTACTTTATCATCCTACCTTTGAGGAGAAAAGGAACAGAGAAGCAGTTCTTTCCTATGCAAGAGGTTTGCCTTGTTTAGCCGGTTTTGGCAAATCACATTTAAAGTTTATATTTCCATAGAGAAAGTACAAATTTTTGAGTCCCAAAAAGCTAGGGGGAACTGCTGGCACTTTTGAAGCATTCTGTGTGATTGGGATGAATTTCTCTTATTCATCAGTTGCTTGCATTCCCAGGTGGAGCAAGGAAACAGAGAGCTCCTAGTGTAGCAAGATAAAGGAGAAATTCTTTTCTGTTGTGTTCTCAGAGATGTAAGAAACAAGTATTTTTTCCCTTTTCCACCTTAAGACAACGGTCTGCAAAGAGGGGATTGTACCTTATAGCCGTCCACAAGAGCCAAAGAACAAAAGTAAAAGCAAAAAAAAGTCCCTTTTCCTGGTTCCTCCTATCTCCTATTTGCCATCTGTCAAGGTTCACTCCATGAGGAGCGAGCACTCCTGAACATCTGTATTTTACCACCATCCAGCCCATTGGTGGCAGTCAGGCAATCAAGTCCCACAACCTGCCAGATGGTGTACCATTCAAGCCTGAAATGGAGGAGCAATGAGGTTCAGGCAAGGCACCAGCCAAGTGAGATACAGGAGAAGACAATTGGGAGAATCTGAAAAGTTAAGGTTTAATTCCCGTAGAGAGGAAGACAGAGCCTGAAAGCAGCAATGGCAAAGACAGTTGCAACCATACTTCAAAGTCTCATTTTTTTAGATAGGTCCGTGGATGATTCTACAGATTCACAGCCTGACAACCTTACGTAGAGACTAAAGGCTCAAAGCCGTATTTAATTGAAAGTTTTTGAAGTAAAGCAATGTGGAATCTCTTACTATCAAAAGTTAGGAAAATTCTATCAGCTATACTAGAAAAGTACAGCATAATCATACAGCATATAGCAATCACTCATGTTGCTACTTTAAATTTCTTTCAGGCTGGGCACAGTGGCTCACGCCTATAATCCCAGCACTTTGGGAGGCCGAGGTGGGCAGATCACGAAGTCATGAGTTTGCAACCAGCCTGGCCAACATGGTGAAATGCCGTCTCTACTAAAAATACAAAAATTAGCTGGGCATGGTGGCATGTATCTGTAATCCCAGCTACTCGGGAGGCTGAGGCAGGAGAATCACTTGAACCCAAGAGGCGAAGGTTGCAGTGAGCTGAGATCACGCCACTGCACTCCAGCCTGCAGACAGAGTGAGAATTTGCCTCAAAAAAAAAAAAAAATTCTTTCAAATCCTCATTAACCTTCCTAAAATTAAGTATGTAAGAACAATAATGATCCTGTTGACAGTTCCCACTTTCAATTTAGAGAAAAGAAACAAAAACATCACATCATGAAAAGAACTTAATGTCAGTCACCATTCTTACCTTCATTTAACTTTGAGATGTTACTTCTGCTTTCTAAAGAGGAATAACTTAGTTTATATTCCACTGACAACTTAATATATGCCATATAATGTGTAAAACACGGTCACCCATATTATCTTTTTATTTATTATACTTTAAGTTCTGGGATACATGTACAGAAAGTGCAGGTTTGTTGCATAGGTATACACATGCCATGGTGGCTTGCTGCATCCCATCAACGTGTCATCTACATTAGGTATTTCTCCTAAAGCTATTCCTCCCCTAGCCCCCCACTCCCCGACAGGCCCCAGTGTGTGATGTTCCTCTCCCTGTGTCTATGTGTTCTCATTGTTCAACTCCCACTTATGAGTGGAACATGCAGTGTTTGGTTTTCTGTTCTGTGTTAGTTTGCTGAGAATTATGGTTTCCAGCTTCATCCATGTACCTGCAAAGGACATGAACTCATCCGTTTTTATGGCTGCATAGTATTGCGTGATATATATGTGCCTTGATCCTCATAACAATCCCTTGTGGTAGAATTACTTGCCTACATTTTATAGATTCTAAGTGTAGAAAATGGGATCTTAGGGAGAATGAGTAACTCAAAGTTACACTTATGATAAATGGCACAGAAGAGGGAAGAGGAGGAGGGAAAACACCAAAAATAAGACATCATTACTGTTTGTGAAAATATCAAAGTGAAGAATAGGAACCACATAGACTATTTTCCTTTACTAGCTATGAACTTTAAGAAAAATTTACTAATTTAACAATAACTTCGCATTCAATAGAGTTAATCATTTGGAACTCCTTTTTCCTCTCAGCAAGGTAACAACATGTTAAAAAAATAGAGGCCCTGTGCTGTGCCTCACACCTGTAATCCCAGCACTTTGGGAGGGTGAAGAGGGCTGATCATGAGGTCAGGAGTTTGAGACCAGCCTGGCCAATGAGGTGAAACCTCATCTCTACTAAAAAATATATATAAAAATTAGCCAGGCATGGTGGCAGGCACCTGTAATCCCAGCTACTTGGGAGGCTGAGGCAGAACTGCTTGAATCCAGGAGACAAAGGTTGCAGTGAGCCAAGATCATGCCACTGTACTCCAGCCTGGATGACAGAGCAAGACTCCGTCTCAGAAAGGAACAAACAAACAAAAACATAGAATTAGCACTAACTCACAAATTTTTCTAATACTCTAAAGTCATTAATAAATGAGTCATCTGAAAAGGTCAAATGTAGATCACAACCAGATTCAGGAATTGCAATCTTGGAATTTGATCAAGTTAAACGTTCTCTATTTGCTGCAGATAACTTTGGTATTAATGAGTAAAAAGAGCCTCATCTTTTCAGCATGGCTATTCTTTTAATATTTATTGTACATGTACTTTGCGTCATATTCTGAACTCTGTTGCAGAGACTCATTATTATTGGAGATGATGCTAAAAGTGGGGCTTTTTCTTCCTCCACATTTGTCTAGAAAGGGCAGTCACAAACATGTTAATGGATCTGAGCACAAAAATGAATCAAAGAACACAAGGACCATCATTAATATTTAGCACAATTGAAAGGGCTTCCATTTACATAATTACCTGCCATTATGTTTGTGCCACAACTTTGAGGTGGCACAGAGAAGTCACAGCAATGTTTTTTATATTTTTAGAAAAATACCTTCAACTGTGGTAAAATTGTCTTGTAATTGGGCTTAGAGAAATGTCCTTCAGAGTGGTGCCTTTGACACTTCAGAAAGCAGAAAAGGCTTTTGTTCTGTGTGTGTAAGCCTGGGAAATGAAGGGCATTATTTCTCAGCACCAACTCTACTGCACTTCCTACTCAGCCATATAAGGTTTTCAGCAAACACAGGCAGATGCACCAAGTGCAGTAAATTCAACATATTGCTCTGTTTCAAATCCAGAATAAGAGTAGTTCTTTTTTTTTTTTTTTTTTTTTTTGAGACAGAGTCTCACTCTGTCACCCAGGCTGGAGTGCAGTGGCGCCATCATGTTTTACTGCAACCTCTACCTCCCTGATTAAAGTGATCCTCCCCTCAGCCTCCTAAGTAGCTGGGACTACAGGAACATGCCACCACACCCTAATTGTTTTGTGTATTTTTCATAGAGATGGGGCTTCACCATGTTGCGTGGGCTGGTCTTGAACTCATTTGGTCTCAAGCTCAGATGATCCACCCACCCGCCTAGGCCTCCCAAAGTTCTGGGATTATAGGCATGAGCCACGACACCCGACTATTCCCTGTTTACTTCTCATCCCTCACCAATAAACTGTAAGTCTCTTGAAGGAAAGAACTGGAACTTGTATTGTGTTATAATCCCAGGGCCCAACTTAATGTCTGAAATATGATAGCCTCACATTTGTTGAGTGAATGAATAAAAATCTTACTGCCCTCAAACTACCTATAAGTGATTAATATGTGACAGAATAATTTTTTAAAATTTTTATTAATCTGTGACTGAATAATTACGTTATTTCAAGCTCCACATTCTTTTTTTTTTTTCAACTGAGACAGAGTGTCACTCTGTTGCCCAGGCTGGAGTGCAGTGGCACGATCTTGGCTCACTGCAACCTCCGCCTCCTGAGTTCTAGCGATTCTCCTGCCTCGGCCTTCCAAGTAGCTGAGATTACAGGTATACACTACCACACCTAGGAGCTAATTTTTGTAAATGTTGTAGAGATGGGGTTTTGCCATGTTGCCTAGGCTGGTCCTCAACTCCTGAGCTCAAGCAATCCTCCCACCTTGGCCTCTCAAAAGATTACAGGCGTGGGCTACTGCACCCGGCCTCGGTCTTCATTCTGACAGATGCTGTGGGTTGATTTGCTTGACACCCTTTACACTGAAGACTGAGCAGCTCAGTACTCCACCTCTTGGCGTCTCCTGAAGGGAAGCGGATCTAGGTATATGACCTTGAGGAGTTACTTCACCTTTCTGTGCCTGAGTTTCCTCATCTGTAAAGTGAAGATGCTTGTAAGTCCTTCCTCATGGTGGCGTTGGGAGGATTGGATATTGATAAAGTATAAATGATGTCTAGCACTAGGTCTGGCATATAGAAAACGTGCCATAAATTTGTATTTGTTACGCACGAATTATAATTACATTTTAATTTGTATTTGAATTAATAATTGACTGCCAACAAGTCTTCCTATATTTAAAGGTTTTCATATGGGCAATTTTATTATCTATTTTTCTTGTTTCCTCTTCAGTGAAATGATAGAATTGAAGTAAACCATCTCTTGTGTTTTTCAGCTCTAAAATAGATTGTAAGGCCAGGTGCAGTGGTTCATGCCTGTAATCCCAGATCTTTAGGAGGCCGGAGCAGGTAGATCACTTGAGGCTAGGAGTTCAAGACCAGCCTGGCCAACATAGTGAAACCCCATCTCTACTAAAGACTACAAAACTTAGCCAGGTGTGGTGGCACACCTATCGTTTCAGCTTCTTGGGAGGCTGAGATGGGAGAATCACTTGAACCCTGGAAACAGCGGTTGCAGTGAGCTGAGATCGTGCCACTACACTCCAGCCTGGGTGACAGAGTGAGACTCTGTCTCAAATAAAATAAAATAAAATAAAATAGATGGTAAGATGTGTCCAGAGAGCTATGCATCTGTGATAACCCATAGTGAAAGGCAGTTAGCGTGGGTGGGGGTCTTGAGGATGGCATATAATGGATATGAACAGGGAAGAAGTAAACCCCAAAGCATTTTCCAAAAGAGCAGTTAAGGGACATTAAGGCCAGGAAATGGATTAAACAAAGACCAACAAAAAAGCATTGCTTCTCCATTTCTTTCTGCCAAAAATTTCAGACTACCTGAGAAGAGATACCCCTCAAGATAACTTTTGCCTTTTAATATTTATAATGCCAATTCTAAGCACAGATAGAAGCAGACAATAGAACAGTTGGTTTCCAGTCTCACCAAGGAAGTAGCTAGAAGGATTCTGATGAGGGATTTAAAAAAACCACTGTCTAATTAAACCAAATATTTTAGCATTGCATTTGGCTGCATGGAACAAAAATGAACCAGAGTGGCCTAAACAAACAGGAAGCCCTGAATCTCATTTTACAAGGATGCTAAGGATGAAGAGCTTAGAGACAAAACAACTCTCGGGGAACGAAGCTCTTTCTGTACCACGCTTTGTCTACCTTAACATATGACCTTTCTCTATATGATCACAAGATAGCTCCTGCATTTTCAGGCATAAATTTATCATTCCAGGAAGAAAGAAGGGAGAGAGCAAAGAATAAAAGTTATATATCATCAGATTTTCTCTCTTTTTATTAGAAAAAGGAGGTTTTAGTCACTAGATTCACTCTTATGTTTTATTGGTTAAAATTGAGTCACATGGCCAACCTCACCTGCAAGTAATTCTAGGCACATTGCCAGTTAAACAAAATGATGAAATTCACTTAAAAATTTGGAGGAAATAGACATATATAAGAAACTAGGATGTCTACCATCGACCTTCTAGTCAATAAAGTAAGTTAGGCTTGACTAACACACAATGAAACATATATTATATGTTTTGTCTGGTGATATCTAAAATTAGATTAAGATGAATAGGCTGACAACAATCTTATATAACAAGACAACAAGCTTATATTGCTTAGAAAGTAGCTGGGTCTCACCCTCCTTCCCCGTCTACTCCTTGATCTCCCTTCCATCTGCTCTTCTCCATCTAAAAAAAGTTGTATCTAGCACATCAAAAAATTCATAATCCCTAAGTCATAAAAAATTTTCAAATAGATATATATGTTGTATTATTTATCATTTTTTCAAGTTAACAGCTTTAAAATTTTTCTATTCATTTTCATCGATCTTCAAAACACATTTGTATGTTAAATTCATCACATTGTTTCTCAATTTTCCTTTTATTTCCACCATCGCTATCCTGAGGCTGAGAGAAATAAATGTGCCCTATCTTTAGGTCCTTGGAGATTCCAGATTGTGGCCTATCACAATTACTTTTTCTTTCTGATAGCCTGTGATACATGCTCTACAATACAGATGGTTCAGTGTAGAGAATACGCATGATATAGAGAGGAAATCTCCAGAAGTAAGAATATTGTGTTGACTTTAAAAAGGAAAATAAGTGAAAAAAAAATGAAAGCCAGCAAATTTTCTGTCTAGACATACATCAAATTCAAAATATTTGTACAAGTTCATCTAGAAGATATTCAAAACATAACCAAAAGAGATAGCCCTAAGTATCCAAGGCTTGAAATTGTTTAAAACAAGAAGATACCCAGAAAGTTTAAAGATAGAATTCTTACAGCAAAAATTTCCATTGGACTTGTAAAGTCAAAGTACTATCATGAAAACAGGAGAAAGCCTTGGTGCAAAGGTTTCTGTAAAGTAAGAGAAGAAGCTGGAAGTTTACCCTCATATTTTAGGTCATTGGTCATTTCCAAAACCATTAACTTAGGCAAAGTTTCCAGTGCAAACTAGATTCTCTCAATTTCAAGGATTATCTAAAAGGCTTCAAGTGTTTCTTTACACAATCAGTAAAATTATATAGAAGGTAAAGGGATGATGATCGCATCATAATTTGATCAAGAGTTTGCCTAGATGAGGAAATGTGTTTAATCTCCATTGGAAATCAGTTCCATTAATACAGAAAAAGTTTTCAGATTGTTGATAAAAAAACTAAATGACCTGTAAAACCATAATTTGAGGCCAAGATAGATATCAGTTATGAAACCACTCAAACCATTTTACTCAGTATATAACATGATAAGCAGTTACTTGAACACCAGGGAAGGTGTGCCCTGACCTCATGCCTTCAAGAACTAAGAATTATTTGTTCTCGTTGTTCTTGTTCCTGCTGCTATTAACCTTTGAATATTCGTTTCTGTTGCTGAGTAAAATGTTTAGTTTCTCATTCCAGAATCTCGAGGCAAAGTATATCTACTTTGAAAACATAATTAGTCAATGTCCAGAGTCAGCTAAAAGAAACTAATGACACATTTGTCCAGATTGCATGCAAGGATGGCTGGTTGAAACCAGCATCAAGGAAATAAAAAAACTTACTCTGTTAATAAATAGAGGGAAAACAATGAGAGCTGCTATTATGCCACTAACCCACTGGGAGGAATAGACTGAACAGGACCAAAAGAAATGCCAATCAGAGGGAATAAAAATCCAAATCATTTTTAATTGGCTGAAGAAAATGAAATATACTAGCAGATTACAAATGATATAGTATTTCTCCTTGCCCGCTACCAGATTTCCTCTCTCAAAATGCAACAATTTATATTTTAAACCACATATCAGCATCAAATCTGTGCTGCCAAGCTACCCATGCTCGCTGTGGGAGACAATTAATGTTCATTGCATTTCCCAGTCTCCCTTGCAGTTAGGTGGGAATCATGTGACCAAGTCTTCACCAATGGGGATATGAGTTGAAGTGGTGTGCCCTGCTGGTCCAAGGCATTTAAAAGTGTTTGTCTATTCAAGCAAATGAAATGTCAAAAGTAAGCAAATATATGAATAAAAAAGTTAAAACATAGAAATTAAACGTATTTGTGAAGCCCAGCAAGCTGGCTCACACCTGTAATCCCAGCACTTTGGTAGGCTGAGGCAAGCAGATCACATATCACCAGGAGTTCAGGAGGACCAGCCTGTGCCACACAGTAGGATGCCATCTCTATGAAAAAAAAAAAAAATAGACATGTGTGGTGCCACGCACCTGTGGTCCCTGCTACCTGTGAGGCTGAGAAGGATCTCACCTGATCCCAGGAGACTGAGGCTTCAGTGAGCCATGATCATACCACTGCACTCCATTCTGAGTGACAGAGGAAGACCCTGTCTCAAAACAATAAAAATAAAAAATAAAAATGTTTATGAGTTCTCCACACTTCCTGCTATCTGTATGATTAGAAGCAAAGATCATCCAAGATAACAGAGTTTTAGGTAAAATCAGTTGAGATCCTTGAGTCACCGCTGGAGAAGAGGCTCTGGGAGGCTGCCTGACCTGTCTCATACCTGCCAAGGGCAGAATGAAGTTGAGCAATGAGATTTGAACTTATTTCAGTGTGTCCTCACATTTCTCTTCATTTAGAAGAATGAATGTTGGGGTTACATAAGTGAAAATGGAAATTGCTTTTTTCCCCTTCTCTTTTTAGGAAAAGAGTAAATTTGGCAAGTGAGGACATAAATTAAATGCTATTTGCCTTAAGATGATTAAACAATAATAAATTCTTGCTTTGGTAATTTATTTAATAGCATGACTAGTCATATACAAAAAGTTGGCATGTGAGTTTATTCAGCAAATATCTATTCAGTGCCTGCTGAGTGTCAGGTTCTGTTCTAGACAGCTCTAGAAAAATGAGGTAAGATCCCTGCCCTAAAGGAGCATTCATTTTTTTGCCTACTGCCAAATTATCTTAAATCAACTGCTTTTAAATTGTTTTCTCTTGATGAAATTCTTTGAATAAGCTATTTATCCAATAGTTCAAATGTTTATATTCAGCATGACCTTTAACAAATATCATTACCCTCTCTATCTTTACCCCCAAAAGAAAACATGTTAAATATGTATGCCTCTTAATTTTCTGTGAAACTACAGCTTTGACTGAGTAGTTACAACCATTGATATTCAGTGACTCCAAAGTCTTTAATAGTCTAGTGCTATACCTGGGTCCCATAGGTGGTTTTGTTTGTTTTTTGTTTTTATTTTTTTGAGACAGAGTCTCACTCTGTCACCAGGTTAGAGTGCAGTGGTGCAATCTCAGCTCACTGCAACCTCCACCTCTCGGGTTCAAGCGATTCTCCTGCCTCAGCCTCCCGAGTAGCTGGGATTACAGATGCGTGCCACCAAACCCAGCTAATTTTTGTATTATTAGTAGAGACGAGGTTTCACCACGTTGGCCAGGATGGTCTCAATCTCTTGACCTTGTGATCTACCTGCCTCAGCCTCCGAAAGTGTTGGGATTACAGGTATGAGCCACCAAACCCGGCCCCATAGGTGTTCTTTACCATGAAGATGGGGTAGCAGCAAAGTACCCACACATGAACCTGACTTAGAAAATGAAAACTCCAAAGGAATGTGATATAGTTTGGATCTGTGTCTCACCCATGTTGAATTGTAATCTTCAATACTGGAGGTGGGGCCTGGTGGGAGGTGATTGAATCATGGGGGTGAATTTCTCATGAATGGTTTAGCCCTTTCCCTTTGGTGCTGTTCTTATCATAGTGAGTGGCCTTTTGCGAGATCTGGCTGTTTAAAACTGCATGGCACCTCACTCTCTCTGTCTTGATCCTGCTTTTGCATGTGACATGCCTGCTCCCACTTCACCTTCTGCCATGAATGCAAGCCTCCTGAGGCCTCCCCAGAAGCAGATGCTGCTATGTTCCTGTACAGCTTGCAGAACCATGAGCCAATTAAACCTCTTTTTTATAATACCCAGTCTCAGTTATTTCTTTACAGCAATGCAAGAACAGTCTTACACAGGGTGCAACAAGAGGATGGGTGCTTCACTTCATGAATTGTGAGTAAGTCTCTGGTTGCACTATGTAAAGAAAGGGACCGACTGGGTGCAGTGGCTCACACCTGTAATCCTAGCACTTTGGGAGGCCAAGGTGGGAGGGTCACATGAGGCCAGGAGTTCAAGAGCAGCCTGGGCAACATGGATAAACTCAGTCTCTAGTAAAAATACAAAAATTAGCCAGGCATGGTGGCACATACCTATAATCCCAGCTACTCAGGAGGCTGAGGCAGGAGAATTGCTTGAACCTGGGAGGCAGAGGTTGCAGTGAGCCGAGATCGTACCACTGCACTCCAGCGTGGGTACCAGAGAGAGACGAAAGAAAGAAAAGAAAAGAAAAGAAAAGAAAGAGAAAGAAAGAAAGGGGGTGGAGGGAAGGATGGAAGGAGGGAAGGAAGAGAGGAAGGAAGAGAAGAAAGAAAGGGAAGAAAGAAAGGAAGAGAGGAAGGAAGGGAAGAAAGAAAGGAAAAGAAAAAAAAAGAAAAGGACCTTTGAAGTAAGCAGCAATACCAAGGCTGCTGGCCATTCCCTGGTTTTATTTCAAAACCTTGGATACTTCCAGGAAGCCTAGATGAGCTAAAGTGCCTTAGGCTTTCTTCTTCAGCTCCGGCCCCCTCAAGCATCATCATCATCATCTCTTTCTCCCCCCCAACTCCTCCGTAATGGGAGATAGAGAGTTGTAGGGAAGGAGTCCTGGTACAATCAGAAAGCTTCAGAAGTTCAAAACCTACTAGTCAAATGAGGCTCTGTACTCACCTTAAAATGGTACCTGCTATATTCATTTTCAAGATCTGGGACAAAAACTCTGGAAAGAAACAAATTCCCTAGATGATTGCAAGCTAAAGAGCATCTTTGGAGCAATCCTGGACCCAAGCCTAGCTCCCAAAACTGTAAAGATGAAAAGAGAGTTGCTTCTGTGCTGACATGACCCTTTGCATAAGAGATGGGAGCAGGTCCTGGTGTCTTCACCAGCCTCCATTATCACAGGCATTAGGAGTACTCAATTATGGTAATATCTCATTTTAAAAGAGGCATGAATCTGGAAGACAAGTAAATACTAGCTAGCTTTTGTACCATGACTTCCAAATGCTAAGGAATTAAAGAGTTTGGAAGAGTCGGTATGTGACTTCCTTACAAACTGTGCTTATAGAAGGAAAAGGAAGATGTGTCTTACTGTGGCACACTATTTTGCATATTGCTATCAAACCTGTCAGCTCACACCTTAATGATCTTAGCACCTCCCTCATGTTTTCTATCACAAGAAGTAACATCCTATTACCAAGCTTGAGTATGTTCTGTTTCAGTGTGGAAGGATTCAAATGATCTGGTGAGTGAGTTCATTCAACTGAATCAGGTACCTGTTAAGACTCAAATTCACAGGCTTGCTCTTGACCTCAAATGCTACATCCTCAAAGACACCTTGCATATGTTTACCCTACATCAAACATCAAGAGAATGGAGGAGAACATCAGAACTCTTAATACAACCACATCTCAAATTGTGGACATGATGTTTTGAGGCACATGGACTTTATTTTTGGAGGTTAATATTAAAATTGGTAGGAAGTTAAATTAAGGCGTATGCATGTATGTGTTATCCTGGGTATTGTAGCAGAAAGTGGATATTGTAGATAATGCTCTCTGAAAGCATGTGGAATAGCAAGTAGTGAAGATTGAGTATAATATGCTATAGTATTACTCATAGTATCCATTGAGCATAATATGCTATCGTATTACTCATAGTATCCACTGAGTATAATATGCTATAGTATTACTCATAATATCCATTGAGTATAATATGCTATAGTATTACTCATAGTATCCACTGAGTATAATATGCTATAGCATTACTCTTAGTAGCCATCATCTATTTGGCCAGCACTTTATTTATGTGATCTCATTTAACCCTAGCCATTTTTTCTCACCTTTAGATAAATAAGTGGGAGCTCAGAGAGGTTAAATAAGCTCTAGACTCTGAAGCACTCAGCTAGCCAGCTAGGAATTGACAGAGCTGATATCTGAATGTTACTGTTTCTAACCCTATAACCAATAGTATTTCAAACATTCCACAAATCCTTCCATTCCAAGCTCACTTAAGCCAAGATAATTCCCATCAAAGAGAATACAAAATTGGGCAACTAGTGATGGTTGCCTCAGGTCTAGACTTTTGGTGAGATGAGGGTTAATGGCAACATCACCACATGAAGTAGAGAGGCTGGCAAACTTGCAAGCTGGTGGAGAAGGAGTAATTGCACATTGCAAGGCATTCAGAGAGAAGAGCCAATGGGATTAAAATAAAACCAGAGGCACTGTCATTATGTCCCAACTCACCAAAGACTGAAGAAGCCAACCTATGGAGCCTCTAACCTCTTTAAAATAGCCTCCTGCTGTGGGAGTGGTGGCTCACACCTGTAATCCAACACTTTGGGAGGCTGAAGCAGGAAGATCACTTGAGGCTAGGAATTTGAGACCAGCTATGGCAACATAGCAAGACCCCATCTCTACAAAAAATAAAAAATTAGCCAGTCATAGTGGTGCTTTCCTATAGTCCCAGCTACTCCAGAGGCTGAGGGGGAAGGATCACTAGCGCCCAGGGGTTCAAGGTTGCAGTGAGTCATGATTGTACCACTGCACTCTAGCCTGGGTGATAGAGCAAGACTCTTGTCACTAAAAAAAATAATAATAATAAATAGCATCCTGTTCTCCCAAAGGGAGAAGCCCCAAACACAAGGGCTTTTCCAGGGAGTCCATAGATAAAACAGGCTCTCTTTTGATCTGAATTCCAGCATTCTAAATAGAACCCAAACCTGCTCAACAGGTTCTGACAACATAGCAATCCCAGCAACAAAGCTGTGTGGTGTACCCCATTTAAAAAACCCTATTCAAAATAACGCCCATCCTTACTTTCTCCATGACACTGATGAAAAAAAGCAGCCGAAGATCCCTGACAGTAGATAATCTACCTTCTCATCTCCAGAGGCCACGAGAAGCTCCTGTATCAGAAGGCAGGACTGGAATTGAAAGGACCAATCAATGACCCTCATCTCCCTACCAGGTTCAGAACAAACAGAGAAACATACACAAGATTCCAATGAGGGATCAAAAGATCAGTTTTATCGCCAGTGGAGCTGGATGAAGAACAGCTATTTAGACTTAAGGCCAAAGGGGCTCCCCAGTGTGCAGCCTCACCAAGTGGACTGGCTTTCTAGACCTGACTGTCCTAAGCCCAGCTGCAGGTTTCCTGCACCCACAGGCAGAAACTGCATGGGAGATCTGCCAGCTGGAGATGAAAGCTACCACTCCTAGGCAGGGCAGCTGCAAACGAAGAGGGAGACAGAGGTGGGCCACATGCAAAAAGTGGCCTCTGCCCCCATAGCTCCCTTCACAGGAAAATCATGGATAAGTCTCACATTCTTGCTATCTCATCAGTTAGATAAATCAGTCTTCCTCCTATGAGGTGAAATAAACAGCGGGAAAAGAGGCCAAAGTTTATTGTCTTGCTATTATATTTAAAGTACACTCTTGGGCCAGGTGTGGTGGCTTGTGTCTGTAATCCCAGCACTTTGGGAGGCCAAGGCGGGCAGATCACCTGAGGTCAGGGGTTCAAGACTAACCTGGCCAACATAATAAAACCCTATCTCTACTAAAAATAGAAAAAAATTAGCTGGGCGTGGTGGCACACGCCTATAACCCTACCTACTTGGGAGGCTGAGTCAGGATAATTGCTTGAACCCAGGAGACAGAGATTGCAGTGAACCAGAATCATGCCATTACACTCCAGCCTGGGCAACAAGAGCAAAACTTCCTCTCAAGACAAAACAAAACAAAAACAAGAAAGAAAGCAACAGAATATGACTCTGATTATATTTCACTTCAGAGGCTTCAATTTCAAGCATTTCAAGAACTGAGAATCACCATGAGATCTATATGACAGATCTTGCTCAGTGTCTATCACATGGGAAGTTCTTGTGGCCAACTTCCTGGCCGCACTGAATTGCTCAAACAAGCTCCTTATGCTTTAGCAGTATAGAGTTGGGAATATAAGAAAACCCAGGCCAGACATGGTGGCTCATGCCTACAATCCTAGCACTTTAGGAGGCTGAGGCAGGTGGATCGCTTGAGGCCAGGAGTTCGAGACCAGCCTGGCCAACATGCAGAAACCCACTAAAACCCACCTAACATGTCTCCACTAAAAATGCAAAAAATTAGCCAGGTGTGGTGGCATACACCTGTAGTTCCAGCTACTTGGGTGGCTGAGGCAGGAGAATCGCTTGAACCCGGGAGGCAGAGGTTGCAGTGAGCTGAGATTGAGCAAATATACTCCAGCCTACATGACAGAGCAAAAAGCCATCTCAAAAAAGAAAAGAAAAAGAAAACCCACTTGATGACAAGTTTAGTGCTTATCAGCAGATTTGGCCTTATATTGAGTGAACCCCCCAGTTACTCAATTCTTTAATAATCCAAGTAGTAGTTTTCTATCCTGCAAAGCGGTCAGAGATGCAGTCAGTTTTATGACTTTCATGCATAGCCATGACCAAAGAGTACTTTTTGCCATGCTTATCAGCTTCTCCCCCAGATGCCAATCATTGCCAGCAAGAGGCCTTTACCTTGCAGCCATGACCTGCTTTGTGTTTGAGACATGACATTCCTATCTCAGGCTGCCAGAGTCATTTTCCTGACAATGGATAAAACAAAAACTTCGGCCAAATTAAGTTTAAAGGAGTTTAATTGAGCAATGAACAATAAGCAAATCGAGCAGTCCCCAGATTCACAGCAGAGGCAAAGAGGCTCCAGTGCAGCCATGTGATGGAAGAAGATTTATGGATAGCAAAAGGAAAGGGACCTAGAGAAAACAGAAGTGAGGTACAGAAACACTGGATTTGTTACAGCTCCACGTTTGCCTTATTTGATCACAGTTCAGATAGCTGGCTACATTTGATTGCCCAAAATTCAGTAACTGGCACAGGTATGGGAAATGGTCGGTTTATACCTCTGCTTGTTATAGCTCACGATGTACAGAGAAACATTTAGACCACACTTAAATATGGAAGGAGGCAGCCTCAGGCTAAACTTGATTGAACACTCTTTTTAGCACTCAGCAGAAGATATTCCACTTTGCTATCAGCATGTTCTACTCTCTTCTCTGAAGCCTGAACAGCTTGTGAATGGTTAGTTGACCACTGTTCATGACTAGAGATGACACAGATGGGAGGATTGAGTCTCTATGACTGGTGCTTGCCTATTCAAGGGAGAGGGAGTGGAAAGAGTGTTTGGTTGATAAGAAGGGAGATCGTGGCTGGGCACGGTGGCTCAGGCTTGTAATCCCAGAACTTTGGGAGGTCAAAGTGGGTGGATCACCTGAGGTCAGGAGTTCGAGACGAGCCTGGCCAATACAGTGAAACACCATCTCTACTAAAAATACAAAAATTAATTCGGCATGGTGGTGGGCGCCTGTAGTCGCAGCTACTCAGGAGGCTGACACGGGAGAATTACTTGAACCCGGAAGGTGGAGGTTGCAGTGAGTCAAGATTGTGCCACTGAACTCCAGCCTCAGTGACTCCAGTGAGACTCGTGTCTCAAAAAAAAAAAAAAAAAAAAAAAAAGTTAGAATTGCCCTGGTATACCCTGGTGCATTCAAAATGAGCCCTTTGGTTTACTTAAGATTCCACTTGATCCTCTGTTAAAGAGTTGAAAACATTCTGTTGTTGCTTGCGGCTTTTTCCTACAAAGTCCAATAAAAATGACTAAATAGTAGGGTACTCGACATCATATAAGAATACAGCTTTTTTCAGTAACAGAGCCTGTCAGCCTATTATCTCAGGGCATTTTCGCAGTAAACTATTTTAGAAATGCACAGGGTAAAGAAGAATATGTAATTATGATTTACTGAATTATTTTTTTCTTAAAATGAAAATGTCAAAGGTCTAGATTATTTGGGAAAAACTTTTTTTTTTTTTTTTGAGGTGGAGTTTCCCTCTTGTTGCCCAGGCTGGAGTGCAGTGGCACAATCTTGGCTCACTGCCACCCCACCTCCTGGGTTCAAGTGATTCTCCTGCCTCAGCCTCCCGAGTAGCTGGGATTACAGGCACCTGCCACCATATCTGGCTAATTTTTTGTATTTAGCGTAAAGACAGGGTTTTACCATGTTGGTCAGGCTGGTCTCAAACTCCTGACCTCAGGTGATCCACCTGCCTCAGCCTCCCAAAGTGCTAGAATTACAGGTGTGAGTCATCGCAGCTGGCAACATTTTCTTTATGTACTGTTCTTTCTGAGAGAATCTTTCTTTGTTCTGGAAGTTGTATAGTCAGTTATATAATTCACCTCTGAAGCTGTATTAGCATAGCACAAAGAAAATTTGATATTTTCTCACCAGGTATCTGATTTATTGGATCAATATAGGCCGTTTGAATAATCTGAAGCCCAAAGAGCCTTTTGAATGGTGATTTGAATCAGTTATTGAGGAAACTAAAGGGATGCTGTGAGCTTTAATAGGTGGAATACAGTGAGAAATTATTTGGATTAACTGCCTGTATTTTCTGAGGAGTTGATCCTTTTCCGTTTCATCTTAGGTTGTACAAAACAGCTAAGTCACCTAAACCAAACTCTTTTAAAGTTTGAAACTGATTGTTTATGATACTGAACTTCAACCCTAACAGATCATTTTCTATACAGAGGAAACTATTTTTAGCAATAATAACCAAGCAGCTAATGGTCCATCCTCTAATACTTTGAGATAATGCATTCAAATTACATCTGAGTAGATGCTGCACTAAAGATATTACATAATTCAGTGCCATTTCCTGCTGGCCTTTATGTGCAAACATTGGTATAATAGCTCCACTTAACTGTACGTTTAAGAAAAATACCCCAAAAATGAAAAGCTATAATCCAACTATTATTGGTCATGTCAAAGAAATAACGTATTGTGTTTGATCAGGGTTTTATTAAGCTTAAGTGGTTCATGTGCGTTTTCTCATTTGCTTTCCACAATAATTCTGTGAGATAAGCAAACTGGGTAGCACTATTTTCTTTTTTTTATTGTTTGGAAAATAGGTTCAGATGGGTGCCAGGACCCACCGAAAGCCATACGGTTAATGATAGATTTGGATGGAGACCCAGGTCTTTTGGCCCCTTTTTCCAATTCTGTAGGGTTGTGACAAAGCCCTAGGGACACGTTTCTCATTGTGAAAGCCTAAGAGAAATGAAAACATTCTTGTTCTTCTTTGAAAATATCCTAACCAGATCACCAGAAGATCTTGTTTAAGTAAGGTAGATGTATCAAAAAGGGGAAACTTTGAATGTTTTTGGATTGGCAAAAATTCCTATGCAATCTTTCAACATATGTCCAAAATAAGATTCACTATATCTTAGAGAGGAGAATATTACTTTACACATACACAATCTTTTGCATTTCACAAAACAATTGTATATTGGTTATCTCATTTAGTGTTCATAATCCAATGGGTAGAAAGGGCAGATGGAAAAACTAAATCTGAGAGTGTCTAAGTGACTTGCCCAAGTTTCCAGTGGCAAAACTAGGGAAGAACTCTGTTACCTTAATTTTTCCTTCAACTTTTAAGTACAGGGGTATCTGTGCAGGTTTGTTACATAGGTAAACATGTGTCATGGTGGTTTGCTGCGCAGGTCATCCTATCACCACCTAGGTATTAGGCCCAGCATCCATTAGCTATTCTTCCTGATGCCCTCCTACCCCAACCCGCCCCCACAACAGGCCCCAGTGTGTGTTGTTCCTTTCCCTGTGTCCATGTGTTCTCATCATTCAGTTCCCATTTATAAGTGAGAAATATGGTGTTTGTGTTCCTGCGTTAGTTTGTTGAAGATAACAGCTTCTAGCTCCATTTATGTTCCTGCAAAGGACATGCTCTTGTTCTTTTTTGTGGCTGTATAGTATTCCATGGTGTATATGCAGCACATTTTCTTTATCCAGTCTATCATTGATGGGCATTTGGGTTGATTCCATGTCTTTGCTATTGTGAATGTGCTACAATGAACATACACATGCATGCATCTTTATAATAAAACAATTTATATTCCTGTGGGCATATACCCAGTAATGGGATTGCTGGGTCGAATGGTATTTCTGCCTCTAGGTCTTTGAGGAATTACTATACTGTATTCCACAATAATTGAACTAATTTACACTCCCACCAACAATGTAAAAGTGTTCCTATTTCTCCACAACTTCACCAGCCTCTGTTGTTTCTTGACTTTTTGATAATCTTAAGGATAGTGTTCTTTCCCCTACCCCTAGCTTGGTGTCACCTTACATAAAGTGAGCACTAATAGAATTAATTTGGCTCATGGTTCTGTTCTGTGACTCTTCTTATCTCCTCTTCCCAGATGGCTATGCCACCAGGAGACAAATAATAAATACCATTTGGCAAATCTGATGGTATAAAAAAATTTCACAAAGGAAGCAAGTACTACTCTCAAGGGCAAGGGGGACCAACCGTATTTCTAATACTCTGCTCTGAGAGGGAACAGTCGGCCTTTCTACTCAAAAAGTTTCTTCCCTGAAGCATAGATAGATATTTTGTTCTTCCACTTTTGGAAGTAGTACAAATTTTGTATTCTTTGATAAAGGGGATTCAGAAACACAGAAATGTCTTTAAAATTTTACTTTCGCTGAGAAACCCTCTACAAAAATGCCTGACTTGAAAGAATGTGACACTTGAGATTATCCACATTCTATATTTGAGCTTTATTTATTTTTCTGTAGTCCTGAAATCTAGTCTGCAATGATTTACAACTGATATCACTTTACCAAGAGACCAAAGAAGATAAAAACTTATTCAAAATAATTTATACAATTCCCCAAATCATAACTTAGACCATAAGTTATGGTCTAAGAACTATATGCACTATAAGAACATAGTGTATCTCAAGACACAGAAGGGGAAATTTCCAGATTTCCAGATATGATCTTATCCATGTACAAGGATTTGAGGCAAACAAGATGTAATCAAGGAATGCGATAAAGAACATGCTTCAAATGTCTTTTCCATCTTATTTTCCAGTAGCCTCAGCATGCAGGAACAACATGTGCTCTACAGACGATAAACTTGTTAATCACTTTTCTGCAATAAAGCTTATCTCTGTGAGTACATTACTCATTTAAAAAGTTCTAAAGTAATAACCCTACATGCGAATTTTATTCTCCCAGTAATCTTAATGATCAATTTTATTGCTATGTGCTCAACTGTCAGTATATAATTTGCAAAGAAAAGCTTTTTGAAAATTGTTATTTTCTTGAGTTTTAAGGAGTCAATAAATTTGATGGAAAATTTGAATTTTATTATTAAATTCTCAAAGCCTCCCCCAACAATTGTGCCTCTTGGCATTCAGGAGTGTTGGTATTTATTCTCAAATAGCGTTCGCTGCCTGCTTCAGACCTCATGTACGAACAATTTGATTGTAAGATGACCCAGTCCAGACACAATGTGGGCTGCTACCACCCTTACCTGAGCCAACCATAGACCACATTATATAATTGAGGAAAGAAATAAAAAAGCAAACATGTTGCTTTGCATTTCAAGAACCAGATATTTTCAAGTCTCTGACAAGGAATCTTCCATTCAATTATCTATTCAATTACTCATCAAGCATCCACTGAGCACTGACTATTTGCCAACCTGGAGACAGTATAAGAAACATAACAATAAAATAGCTAGTTTTGTCATCCATCCCCTCTCTCTCCTCCTGCACTGATAGACCATTTGCAAAAAGCTTGCAGTCCAATGGAAAAGAAAAGAATTCTTTGTGATGCCATTTGGTAGGTGCTAATGGGGCTGTGAGCAACAGTATGACTAGAGTCAAATTCAGTTGAATTTGCAATATGATCATACAGGTGTATTTTCTTTTTCCTGGAGAGTTCCCAAGTAAGTTTGTTCAGCACTCTTTTGAGCCTCAATTTCTCCACCCACAGGATGGAGCTAGCATCTTCATTTGAAGACATCTCAGAAAAAGATGTTGCTAGAAATCATCTTGACTTATGCATTTTGTAACATTTTGTAACATTTCACCTGCAAAAATATTTATTGATTTTATATATTGATGCAGAAAATAGTCAAAGTCCAAGATCATGTGCTAATTATGTTATATGTGTTTCTGTTCTTTTTGGATGTTTGAATTACTCTAAAATATGGCATGCTCTCTCTCATTCCTTAAAAAATGAAAAAAATGTAATTTTAAATTATAATGATATTATCCAAATATGTTTTATACTACCTCAATTTTTTTTGAAGACAGCCATTCTTTGCTTTTAAGAACTTTGGTATGAGGCTAGAAATGATAGAAATTATGAGTGTGTGTATTGTGCATACATGTACACAAAATCTTACAAAAACTAGAACGTGTATTGTAATGTCTAATACAATGCCATGAGGAAAATACCTTCATCTGCGTTGTGACTTAGGTTCATTCAAAGTTTAGGGAAAAGCTAACCCTAGCCAATACTTACTTCTTTTACTCCTCCTCTTCCTCCTCTTCATCATCATCATCATCATTTATCAAAACTTTGCTGATTCCAGGCACTGTGCTAGGTACTTTATACCTGATCCTCACGACAAGTCCCCTTAGAAACTGATGTATAAATTCAGCGGCTCACCTATGCATCTAGCTAGAGGGACAAAGCTAGAATTAAAAGAAAGTAAGTCCAAGTGCTGGCCCTCAACTCAGCCCAGAGACTCGAGTGTCAGCAAGTGGGGTTTTATGCATGCTTCCATGAAAGCATTGGGCCAGTAGACCCCACATCCCAGCACTCACATTACCCAGACCTTGTTACTTGCTTCTGCCTCTGCAGGGGCAGTGTGACAGAGTGTAGGAGAAGAGGAACGTGTCCTCAGAGAAGGTCATCTTTAATCCTTCAATGGCCTCTCTGTGCCTCTCAGATTTGAAGGCTGATCTTGCATGAGCCTTCATTTTCTTTCTAACTGGTTCTTTCTTCTTCGTGCTTTTAAAAAGAAAGCTTAATTTTGCAGATAAGCTGCAGTAATTTAATAGGAATCTGCTAGGTAACTGCAGATGGTCAGAAGGAACCAGAATTGGTTTCTACTGGCCCCTTTCCTGTCAATCCTGTTACAAATATCGCCACCTGTTATCAGGGAGCAGCTCAATAACAAATTCCATGATTGGAATTAAATTGCTTTAGCTTCATGACAGTTGCTGCTTTTGTTGGGAAAAGTGTACTCGTGTCATGAAGTTTACTGGCTTTTTACCAGTCTCTTCAAACCTCTGGTACCTCTGTAAAATGTGTGCTAGATAGAGGTGAGAATGAGAGAAAAATGTGCTGTTTTTTTCAGCCAGATATTAGCACTAAAATTACCAGCAATTCTTCTTTATGAGAAAAGTCTGCAAAATCCCCTTTAAAATAAAGCATAATTCAAAAAGAAGGAAAAAAAACCTGTAAGCTTCCTAGTCAAGTCATGTATCTATTTCCACATATATTGACTAACCTTAAGATTGGAAAGCACATTCTAAATATTTATCATGGCAAGGTTCTATGCTAATAGTATTCTATAGTCCGAGAAGAGGCCAACTAGGTTTTATCTGCCATGAAAAGCAACTTCTACAATTAGCATCTTAGCATTTTTTTCCAAAAGGAAAATATTTAAACTTCATCAATGAGTGGGATTTATAAAGCTTCTGCAACTCTTGCTTCTTTTTCCTTTTGCTTTCTCTGATTGATATACTGTGGTTGTCTATAGGATACTTCTACATTTCTAAGAAAGCAGGTCTCCAGAGAGGTGATGGGGACATTCAACTGGATCACAGCTCTGGCTCTTTACATTACAATAATTTTGTAATTCTATTCCATGGAATTTTGAAGACAAAGAACTGTGAACCTCAAAGCCCTTGATGATACCAGCCAAGAATGACACATCAGTGATGATTCCAAGTCAGTGATGGTTTTGTCAAAATGTACTATCTCAGGATCATCCATGTTTCAAAGATTTCCAACAACAAATTTCATCAGTTTAATCTTGAAACTTGAGAAAAACGATTGCTTTTGTTGGAACTATCAGGCAGATCAGAAAAATAAAATATTAGTAACAAGGAAGGGGTACTATAGAAATAAGCAAAGGGCAATATAAAGGTAATAACACTAATAATAAAGTGTAAAGCTGAAATAAAATAGCCAATATTTTATATTACTAGAAATTTTATCAAATAGTGCAACAGAATAGGTTTCTTAATTGATGTACCATATTTCCTTTCTCCTGAAATTCATTTATGCAAACATTTATTAGGCACTTACAGTGTGTCAGATTAGGGGCTAGGTATAAATGATGGAAAAACATAGCAACACATCAGTAATATTCTATAATCATTTTGGGAACAACATACTGAAAATTAGGGTATCATAATTGTTTTTAAAGAAAAAGGTAACCAAACATATTCCTAATATGTAACAACTATAGTATAATCTTATATGAGTTATTAAACAGGTTTCTAGACTACTTCCATTGGTCCATATTTTAAAAATAACTACACTATGGAACACCCTACTGAAAAGGAATCCTAGCCATCACCTCATCTTTTCCACACTCATTCAGTAGTACATATCCAGATGCAAGCTTCTGATTGATTGAGCCAGGTGACAACATTACATACCAGCCTTAATGGGACAGGAAGGAATATCTGTCCCTCTGCCCCTTTAATGAGAAACACGGTACTACCATTACCAAGATTAATCCAATGCAAAACCTCCACCAAATGAGAAGGGTGCTGCATGGCTAGACAGCCAAAAACATAACATATGACCAGCTTAGTTTCTTACCTTCGACTGCCCAATATTCTTATGCTTTCATTCCCAATTCGGTTATTCAAAAATAAATAAATAATAAACACTCCTACCTAACTTAATGCTAATCCACCCCTGTACAAAAATGCAGTATCCCTGACGTTGCTTGGCTCTTTGTCCCCACCCAAATCTCATCTTGAATTGTAATCCCCATGTGTTGAGGGAGGGAGATGATTGGATCATGGGGGCAGTTTCCCCCATGGGGTTCTCATGATAGTGAGTTCTCATGAGACATGATGGTTTTGTGTTTGGAAGCTCCTCCTTCAATCTTCTCTCTCCTACCACCATGTGAAAAAGGTCTTTGCTTCTCCCCTGCCTTCTACCACGATTGTAAGTTTCCTGAGGCCTCCCCAGCCATGTGGAAGTGTAAGTCAATTAAACCTCTTTCCTTTATAAATTACTCAGACCCAGGTATTTCTTTACAGTAGTGTGAAAATGTACTGACACAATCCCCTTTCTCAGATGAAGGAAAAATACAGCTTGTGTCTGTCCCTGTATTCAGCATGAAATCCAGGATTTCCAAGTTCTGTCCATTCCTCCTCTAATTGTTACTAGTTGTCTATTTTGGTCTTCAAGACCTATAGACTAAGTTGTAAAATCAACCTCAAAACATAGTGGGAAAAGGGAAAAGAAAAAAAAATAGTGATAATAGTTAAAGTATGAGTCAATAAAAGAAATAGAAAAGAGGTTCCCAGACAAGTGAGCTGGGCCACAGCTGCAATTTATTACCTGCTTATGTCACCCAGTCTTTTCATGCCAGTGCTCTACCCAGTTGAGAGACTTCACCCAAACTTCTATTCCTGAAGAACTTGAGACCTCTGCTTGTCCTAGCCACATAGAGTTGCTGGTTTTTCTCTTTTATCTGGGGATGGTAGTTTTACAAGATTTCCAAGGGATCCTTTGTGTTCCATCCATTTATTTCTCAACATTCCTACTAGCTTCTACTTTAGAACCAAACCATATTTTCAAATGAAAGTGAAAGTCTTTTGCCTCAACCAGTCCCTTTTTTTGCCAGTTCACCTAGCAGTACAAAGAGCGCAGATAGGCAGGTAAGAGGCTCAGTTTTCAATTCAGTGGAAACATTATTGTGCCTCCTGGCAGATGCACATCCTTCTTGGGATCTGAACTCTCTACATCAGCTGAGCCCAGACTTGCAGAGATTAGATGAAAGACTCTTGTAAGAGCTTCATGTAAGGAACAACTTCAATTTTACATCCCTTGTACACCTGCCTGTGTCCTCTGGTTCTAGAAGAATAGCACCATTCACTGATTCATAGCACATGCTGCATCTGGGAGGACAAACACTAACTCTGAAAGATAATAAGGCCAGGTACTTCTAAGAGATGGGTACATAAGACTAGTGAAACTTATAGACATCAGTTTTATGTCTTTTTCTATACAGCGAGTTCCTGGACCAAAAGCAATGCTTTGTGGGAATACAAGCATTTTGTAGATCTATGGCAGAAATCTAAAAGACAAATACAAATCCAGAATCATTACCTACTATAGTAAGGATAAATTGAGAGCCGCGGCCAGGTGCGGTGGTTCACGTCTGTAATCCCAGCACTTTGGGAGGCTAAGGTGGATGGATCACCAGAGGTCAGGAGTTCGAGACCAGTCTGACCAGCATGATAAAACCCCATCTCTACTAAAAAATACAAAAATTAGCCAGGCATGGTGGTAGGCACCTGTAATCCCAGGTACTCGGGAGGCTGAGGCAGGAGAATCACTTGAACTCAGGAGGCAGAGGTTGCCGTGAGCTGAGATTGCACCATTGCACTCCAGCCTGGGACACAGAGCAAGACTCTGTCTCAAAAAGAAAAAAACTGACAGCTTCTCCATGATGGAATGTTTCACCAAGGTTGGCTTTCCATGGGTAGCTTTTCACCAAGAAGCTAGCTGATCTTTCCAGCGTGTAGAAACAAATTGGCAGGAATAGAGGGACACTCAGAGTTGTTTGCTACTGCTGTCACCACCAAGTTTGTATGTATAGAACACCAGGCTGGGTCAAAGAAGCACACACCCATACCACAAACATTTTCCTCACTTTTAGTAACAGATGTAGCAATTTATATTTCGTTTTCTACATTTTGGAAGGCAAATCCCAGGATATCTCCTAGATAACTGGGATGCTAGAGGCATTAGGTTCTAGTATGTTTTCTAGAGTTTACCTCCTACCCTGTCATATATATGCTTTACCAGTATATATATAGAATACCAGCCACATCCTGCTTTTCAGTCCTATCATGAAGAAGTCATCAATATAGCACAGCAGGATGGGGCCCTATGGTAACATGAGGCCTACAACATCCCTGAAAACTAAAATGTGGCACAGAAGTTGCAAGCGAATGTATCCTAGAGACAGGATAGTAAAGGGATCTTTCTCACCAGGCCAGCTGAAGCAAGTGAGTGCTATTGGGTAGAATAAAGAAAAGAAACATCATATCAATAACTACATAGCAGATATGTTTTAGAGCACTGTTTACCTGTAGAAGGAGACTAATTCTGGAAGAGCAGTAGTATTTAGGGTCACCACATTACTATGTTTAAGAACATTTATTGTTATTCTCCATGATCCATTCATATTCGGCAAGTTCTGAATTGGGAAATTAAATGAGAAAGTAATAGGAAACAACATTCCAATATTTTGTATTTGCTTGGTATAGTATCTGCAGTTCCTTGAGGACCATATTACTGCTTCCAATTTGCAAGTTGCATTGGTAAGGATGGAAAGATCCATGGTATCCTCTTGGCTCTCCCTTTCAAAATAGACCATAATCCATTGGATCAGACCCCATGTTAGCGTTCTGCCAATCACTATAGATATCTATTCTATCCAAATCAGGCGCAGGATAATAGATGTGGCTAAGGTGCTCAGAAACTATAATGCAAGGGAAACTCAGTATGGGGCCAAGTCAGTGGAATTACAGGGCGAGATAAATTTTAAGAAGAGAATCATGAGGCTTTAAACATTTCAAGAGAGTAGACCAACAGTTTAACCAGTTGCAAATTTCAACAGGTCAGCCAGAAAGAGACATCTCAAACAAGCCCAGTGAAGACCTAGAAGTCAGCATAAGGACTAACAGGTGAAACTACCACACGTCATGGCCATGAAGACAGAGTTCCTATATCTACACACTATTTTGGAGAAAAGAATGAATAGCCCAAAGAGGAAGTTTAAAGTATGAATTTAGCTGAATATTTTTCTAAAATAGAATACGATCATTCTATTTTAGATCATCTGAAGGAGATGTTTTTGAGACTAACATAGCCTTGAACTGGCAAGTTTAAATGCCCCCTCCCCTTTCTACCATTTAAAGATTTGAGAGCAAAATTCAATCAGTTCCAGAAAATAAAGAATGTTTGCTTTTTTTTTTTTTTACACATTAGTGTAATGTGTAACATTGACTGCACTACCCATTATACATCAATCAGTGCTAAATTATAGCTCCAATCATATCATTACCCTTTCCTGCTAAACAGTACCAACAGATCATTCCAGAGTTATCTCCACAGTTTACTTCATCCCCTCTACATTCAACCCAAACTGGCCAATGGTCTCTTACACACAACTTACACTTTTTTGTCTTTGTATAAACCAGAAACAAGAAGCCTTCAACACAGCTGGTTAAGAAAGGGAAAGAGAACTAGAACCTGGTGGATCTAGAGCTAAGGGACAAACAAAGCTGCCATATTAGCTCCATTGCATAGAAGTATGCCCACCATGCATGTACATGTCCATGGAACTTTGGCCACCCACACAGGATATGCCAGCATCACTAGTCACAGGCCCTGGGTCTGGCAGTTGGGCTGCAGTGGGTGAGCAGAAACACATTCAGAAATCAAGTGGGAGGTGATTTAGTTTGGATGTCCTCTCCAAATGTTGAGGGGAACACCCAGTGTTGGAGGTGGGCCTGGTAGGAGGTGTTTGGGTCATGGGGGCAGATCCCTCGTGGCTTGGTGTGCCCTCACTGTAGTGAGTGAGTTCTCACAAGATCTGGTCATTTAAACGTGTGACACCTATCTCCCATCTTGCTTCTGCTTTTGCCATGTGAAATGCCTGCTCTTACTTCGTCTTCTGCCATGAGTAAAAGCTTCCTGAGGCCTCCCCAGAAGCGGACACTGGCACCATGCTTCCTATATACCCTGCAGAAACATGAGCCAATTAAATGTATTTTCTTATAAGTTACCCAGTCTCCAGTACTTTTCCTTATAAGTTACCCAGTCTCCAGTACTATTTATTTATTTATTTATTGAGACAGGGTCTTAGTCTGTGGCCCAGACTAGAGTGCAGTGGTGCAAACACAGCTTACTGCAGTCTTGACTGCCTCTGCTCAAGGGTTCCTCATGCCTCATTTCTCACAAATAGCTGGAACTACAGGCATGCACCACCATCCCCAACTAATTTTTCTATTTTTTGTAGAGACAGAGTTTCACCATGTTGTCCAGGCTTGTCTCTAACTTCTGAGTTCAAGCAATCTTTCTGCCTTGGCTTCCAAAAGTGCTGGTAAGATATTTCTTTCTTTCTTTCTTCTTTCTTTCTT
>NW_016107821.1:141215-164294 GCF_001604975.1 Cebus imitator | reverse complement strand
TCACTGCAACCTCAGCCTCCTTGGTTCAAGAGATTCTCATGCCTCAGCCTCTCTAGTAGCTAGGATTATAAGCTTGTGCCACCATGCCTGGCTAATTTTTCTATTTTTGGTAGAGACAGAGTTTCCCCATGTTGGCCAGGCTGGTCTCAAACTCCTGACCTCAGGTAATCTGCCCACTTCAGCCTCCCAAAGTACTGTCATTACAGGCATGAGTCACCACACCCGACTGGAATTGCTTTATAGCAATGTAAGAACAGCCTAACACAGGAGAAAACATGGGAGTCCCAGGGGCCTGTCCCGTTTATCACAGAGCACAGACGGTAACTGAGTATTTGGGAAGTACAGTCATATCCTCAGAAAAGAGACTAGCCCCTATCCTGGGCTCAGGAGTTCCATGTGGAGCTCAGATCCAGTAGTAACTATGCACTATAAAGAAATTGGTCCCAGCCTACTAAGTAATTGACTTAAGGTGACAAGAATTTTTCAGACCACACCTGTTGATGAAGCCAGGGCTATGAAGGCCAAACAGATCTGGGGAAATAAAAACTGACACCATTATTTGATGCATAGATTACTTGTGCTTAGTAAATCATCCCTTACTTGCATGCTACTGTTTTATGTCCTCTCTTTTTACCCCACATTGTTTTCTTTAAGAGCTCCTCACCCCCCTCTTCTCCCTGCACTCTGGAATAGACAAGGTCCTTGGTGCTTGTTTTTTAGCCTTGGTTATCTTTGCGTCCTCAGAAGGATCTAACAATCTAACTTACTCAGAGTGATACTTACCTATTTATTGAACTGCTTTTTTTTTATGTTATTAAATCAAAGTAAAAAGGGCTTACATTCTAGAACCATATACCATCGCTCTGATATAAAGTACCGTTATAAAGGTTCCCCAATTTGACATGAATATAACAGCTTGAACCAGCTTGCAAAGCATTTTATACATGGAATGAAGTTGCAATTGCTAAGGCAGCTGCATTCTTTCTAGAGAATAGCAAAGATTCTTTGAAGCATTCAAAAACATATAGTCATTGTGTATGTTAGTGCTGCCCTTGAAATGACAAAAGATCTTTTGACGAGTGTTCTAAGCTACAAGTGTTTCCATGGATGCTTGGGGATAATCAGCACAGATTCACACTCCTGCATTTAGAGTTGACTCATCTCTTTTGTGACTCTTCCTGAACAAAGAAAAATGAAAGTAGGTATGAAGTGAACGTATACTGAGTCATGTGGGAAACATTTTTGCTTAGTTTTCAAAGAAATGTTTTAGCATGCTGAGTTCCAATACAGGAAATTGTGGAAGTCAAATGAATGCAGAGAGTATTCATGGATGTATTCAGCACAAATTTGAGTCAAAGAATCTAACAAAACTTATATTACACTTTTGTTTTCCATCAAAGAGAATCAAATTATAACTTTGTAAGTTTCTAGGGCTTTTCAAATTACACCGTCTTTTAAAAAAGAAGTGTTGAATAAACGTCAAGGCCAAATCTTGTTTCAACAAAAAACATTTTAATAGTAAGCAAGTAAAGCAGAGTGACAATTTCTAAGCTTCTGCTGATTACTATTTATCTAAACTGCTCACAACAGCATCAGGACTGTAGGATCTGGGCTTTGACCCACATGCCAATCTCACCTCAATCCCTTTTCTTCTGTCACACAAACAACATTTCAGTTTCTTGACTTTGCTGTGCTTTTTTATACTTTGGGTCTTTGCACGTAATGTTCTCTTTTCTCTAGAAAGTTCTCCATTTCCCCACCCTGCACACTCCTTACACAGCTGGCTTCTTCTAATCATTTACACCTAAACCTAAATGTGATTTTCTAAGAGAGTTCTTCCTAAAATTTGGATTCAGAACAATCTCAACACCAGCAGGCTTTTTATGGAAGTTGACAAGCTAACGGTAAAATGTATACAGAGATGTAAAAAAACAAAACAAAAAAATGTATATGGAGATGTGAAGGGCCAAGAATACCCCAGAGAATCTGTACAAATACCCAAGAGAAGATGTACAAAGCCCTAATAATAAAATAAGAGAGTGATCTATTAAAATACAATGAAATAAGAACTTCCTTTCTTTCAATGATACCGTTAAAATTGTGGAAAAGCAAGCCATAAATGTGTACAGGTATGTATAATATAGTCTTGTGTCCAGAATTTACAGTGTTTCTACAAATCTGTAAGAAAAAGAAAGAGAACCCTATAGAGAAATGAGCACAAGACTTGAATATGCACTCCACAGAAAAAAATAAACAAATGGCATCTTAACACATGAAAAGATGCTCAACCACATTAATCATCAGGGAAATGCAAACTAAAAACAATAAATAACACATGCATACCTTCTAAAATAACTAAAATTTAAAACTCTGACAATACCAAGCATTAGTAAATACGGGAAAACAACTGAAATTCTCATTAATTGCTGGTAAGAGTATAAATTAGCATCACTTTGAGAAACAATTTGGCCCATAGACTAAAGCTGATATATACCTATGCTATGATCTAGTAATTTCTCTTCTGGGTATATAAATAAGAGAAATGTGTACATATGCTTTCCAAACAATATGTAAAAATGTACATAGCAAAACTTTTCATAGCAGGCCAGAATCGGAAATAATTCAAATACCCAACAGTAATAGAATGAGAATGGCTAATGAAAATGTAGTATATTTATACAATAGAATACCAAATAGTGCTGAAAATGAACAAACTACACTCAACAACATAGACTAATCTCACGAACATAATATTGAGTGAAATAAGTCAAACGCAAAAGGGTACATACTATATGATTCCATTTACATAAATTGAAAACATAGGCAAAATTAATCTACCATGATAGAAGTCAGGACTGGAGTTACCTTAAGAGAAAAGGGGGCAGTCTTCTTGAGTGCTGGTTATGTTCTATTTCCTGATCTACCCGCATGCATCACCACACCAAGCTAATTTTTGTATTTCTAGTAGAGACGGGGTTTCACCATCTTGGCCAGGCTGGTCTTGAGCTCCTGACCTTGTGATCCAACAGCCTCGGCCTCCCAAAGTGCTGGAATTACAGTCGTGAGCTACCACACCTGGCCCTAATATTTTTATTCTATGATTTCTTTGTGTACCTTTCTGCATATATATTAAAGTTTTGTTTAAAAACATATATAGTATATATGTTTATATGTGTATATTAGATTCCATTATTAGCTATAAAATTGTTTAAGAAACTAGAACTTCTTTTCCTTTTTAATAACTCAGGTCCTATTTTGAATTCCATTCTATCCTTCATATTCAAGAATTCCCTACTCCCTTGCCCCTGAGGGTGCATCTAATTCTGGATAACTACCTAGGAGAAAGATTGGGGTATATGTGAGTACTTGACTTTTGTCTATCGTCCATCCATGCTGGGATCTGCTGAGATGCGAGCATACTGTTTTGGTTTTTAGCACAACACAGCCTCCTATTGAGTCGTCCTATAACTCTATATAGGAATTTTGATATTGCCTTCTAGAATTCCTGTTGTCACTCTAGAAAGAGAGAACTTAAGATTCCATTTCAAGTAATCCACAAGCGTACAAACTCTCACGGCTCTCCCACCAAGATGACCTCACTTTTAGATGTCATGTATTCCCTCAAAGCTATAGCCTATACCCTGAGTCGTTTCCACTTCCCTTCTTAAACTCAAAAGCCAGGACATGAGTAGGGATGAAAAGAGGAAGAGGCAACACCCCACATAAACCAGATGATATCACTCCATTCTCTAAAGGCTTGTAATTGCTTTTTCTTATACTCAAAATTTTATATGCGTGTGTGTGTGTGTGTGTGTGTGTGTGTGTGTGTGTGTGTGTATTACAGGACTGGAGTTACCCTAAGAGAGAAGGCGGCAATCTTCTTGACTGCTGCTTATGTTCTATTTCCCTGATGTAGGTAATGGCTGTATGAATATGTTTACATTGCAAAAAATTTATTAATTTTGAAACAGTGTCTCACTCTGTCGCTAGGCTACAGTGCAATGACATGATCTTGGCTCACTGCAATCTCTGCCTCCCAGGTTCAAGTGATTCCCCTGCCTCAGCCTTCCCAGTAGCTGGGACTACAGGTGCATACCACCCGACCCAGCTGATTTTTTGAGCCAATTGGTTCAATATTGGTTCAATATTGTTTGTGCTCATTGGTTCAATATTTTTTGAGCTCAGGAGTTCAAGACCAGCCTGGGCAACATGGAGAAACCCCATCTCTGCAAAAAATACAAAAATTAGCTGGGGGTGGTAGCGTGTGCCTGTAATCTCAGCTACTTAGGGGACTGAGGTGGGAGGATCACTTGAAGCTAAAGGTCGAAGCTAAAGGTCCAGCAAGACCCTGGGACTACAGGCACATTCCACCATATATATTTTGATACAGGGTTTGCTAGAGTGCAGTGGCTGAAATAATGGTCCACTGCAGCATCAACCTTTAGGTTCAAGTGATCCTCCCACCTCAGCCCCCTAAGTAGCTGGGACTACAGGCACATGCCACCACCCCCAGATAATTTTTGTATTTTTTGTAGAGAGGAGGTTTCTCCATTTTTCCCAGGCTGGTCTTAAACTCCTGAGCTCAAACAATCTGCCTGTCATGGCCTCCCACATTTCTGGGATTACAGGCATGAGCCACCACGCCCAGCCTAAAATCTATACATCTTAAGTCTAAAGGATTAAAAATGGTCATCCATGCTTTGCAGCTCCTTCCATCAGGAATTATAATCTATTTCCCCACATGTTGAATCTGAACTGGCCCTATGACATTTTTTGACTAATAGAATAAGGTGGAAGTGGGATTGTACCTGCCAAGGAAGGCCTCCAGAGACCTTGCAGCTTCTGATCTGTTCTCTTGCTGCCTTGAGTTTGCCACGTCAAAAAGCCAGGCTGTCCTCCTAGTGGAATGAAAGACAACATGAAGAGGAGGCCTTGCCCTCTATGGAGCTAGTAACATCTGCCAGGTGGAAGGAGGCCATCTTGGACCACTGGCTATTACAGTCACCCGTTGACTGCAACTGTTTGAGTGGGTCTATGTGAGACCCGGAGAAAAACACCCAGCTGAACTCAGCCTGAACTGCTGGCCTATGGAATCATGAGCAAATAAAGGGTTGTCTTGTTTTTGTTTTTGTTTTGAGACAGAGTTTCACTCTTGTTGCCAAGGCTGGAGTGCAATTGCACAATCTTGGCTCACTGCAACCTCTGCCACCTGGGTTCAAGTGATTCTCCTGCCTCAGCCTCCTGAATAGCTGGGATTACAGGCATGTGCCACACATGGCTAATTTTGCATTTTTAATAGAGACGGGGTTTCTCCTTGTTGGTCAGGCTGGTCTTGAACTCCTGACCTCAGGTGATCTGCCTGCCTCAGCCTCCCAAAGTGCTGGGATTACAGGCATAAGCCACTGTGCATGGCCAGGTTGTTCTTTTAAACCACTATGTTTTAGGACAGTTTGTTACACAGCAGTAGACCACTGATATACAGAGCCTTGCATAATCTGATCCTGCCTGCTTCTCCTGCCTAACTGCAGCAGGCATTCTCCTGGCTTTCTACACCCTAGGGCTGCTTTGAGTTCCATAAATGTTTATGAACTATTCCTGCCAACATATTTGCACATTCTTTCCTCTGTCAGGAATATGCTTCCCTCAACCATTTTCCTCGCTAAGTATTTCTCATTTTTTAAGTCTTAATTTAAATTTCAGAGAGGCCTTTTCTGATGAACCAATATAAACTAGATTCCCCTTGTTTTTCTCTTTGATAGCACCTGGTTCTCCTCACTTATAGTACTTGTAACTAAAATGTACTTGCGTGTGATTATTTGATGTTTAGCTCTTCCAATAGACTGTAAGATCCATGCAGATAGGGACTACATGCGGTTAGTTTACCACTCTAAACCCAGCCCCCACTCCCAGTGACTCACATATAGTAGGTACCTAATAAACTTCTTGAATAAATATATGAATGCTTTTTACTATGGCTACATACTTAAAATAATATCAGAGACATCCTGAATAAAATGTCCAATGAAAGCCATTTCTTTGTAATCTGTCTACCAACCAAGGCACACATTTGAGAACCAGAAGTATGGGTTGCATTGGTTTCGCTCCCATATTGAAAGAATAGCTGATAGGTAGGCCCAAAGTTACAGCCAAATGAAACGGTTCTAGCATCACATGAAAGTGGTATAGTTAGCACTTATTTTCAACGCCTTCTAAATCCCTTCCTCTTCTTATTTTGATTTCAGTAGAAAATGGCAACCGGTCAGACATTTTTTCTGAAAAATAAATTTATTTGTACATTTGAAAATCGTTCTAAAGTCCAGAGTATCTAACTTTTTTTTCCAATGTAGAAATAAATCAAATTATGGTGGCTCTTCCTGTGAAGTTTCGCTTTCCCTAAAGCCATATGCCATTTAAGTAAAAGCATAAGTCCAGGCAGATAGAGTTTTCCAGGTGGTAATAGGACAGTGATGTAAAGAAGTTCAAACCTGCATCAAAATTAAGATGCAAAAGTACATTCAAGGAAATACTGGTAGAACTGCAAAGTAAAGATCATCAAATATACAAGATGGAGCAGAACCAGCTGCAAACAATTGAAGGAAGTCCAGGTGAACACGCATCATTTATTCATTGATCCATTCAAAAATTCATGAGCACCTATTATGTAGCTGACACTGTTGTATATCCTGGGGATTCAGACATGATCAGCATAGACAAAAGTCAAGTTTGGCTGCTCCATGATCATTAGAGACCCAGGCCTCTTGCCAATTTTCCATCATTAGAACATCTTCCATCTTTAAGTTCCCTAATCATCAAAAATGGCTGCTGGAGTTTCAGCAATCATATCTTTAGTTTCCCAGCTAGAGAAAAGAAAATGAGAAGGACAAAAATGTGTTTTTCAGATAGGTTGCCTCTTTAAATGCTTCCCACGAACTCTACCCAATAACTTATAATTACTCTTATTAGCTATCTCTAATCTCAAGGTACACTAGAAAATGAGGTCTTCTTCTAGTTGAACACATTGCCTCCTAGGATAAAATTGATTCTTCTCCTTAGAAAGATGAGGAAAATGGATATTGGCTTGGCAACTGTCACAGAGATCATGGTTGGAGTCACATTCCAGAGAAATTCAGTGGAGATGGGGTCTAGACAAGGTTACCGAGATTAGATGAAAGAGGAATATTTTTTCCTTCCTCAAGGACAGGAGCACACCCTGATGAACAGACCTTGCATGTTCACTGAGTTTTCAATAACCTCATTGGTTCAATATTCTGTCTGTCCTCAATTTTTCAAGCTTTCTTCTATTTTACAGAAAGTGACTAATGCAGATTTATTCTCAATGCTCTGCATTGTTTTACAGAAGAAGTTTCTGTTAATTTACTACAATTATCTCAAGATTTGAGAACTGGTAATATAAATTTTTTGAAAATTAGGCTTGCTCTCTAATATTTTCTTTAAAAGTTTTTAATTGATTTGCAAGAAAATCTGAAGTTAAGTTTCTGGAATAAGTTCTTATATGCACTTAGGCACTGTCGTGAACAAGTACAGCATCACAGTGTGACCCTTTCCACCCTTCCTACATGTTTCCATGGTCCTTCAACTCCTCCATCACTGCCACATGGACACACTGCATATGCAAGGCCACCAGGCTGTCTCTTTTTTGTATTCCACACATATTTCTTTTTAAGGTTTATAAAATACATTCAGGACATGCACTTGAGCCCGGTGTTTCCAATTACTTACATGAGCTTCGTGGAGTTTAACTTGAATTTTCAGGCAGAGATTATTTTATTATTTTTTGTGACAGGGTCTCATTCTGTCGCCCAGGCTGTAGTACGGTGGCATGATCTCGGCTCACTGCAACCTCCGCCTCCTGGGTTCAAGCAATTCTTCCACCTCAGCCTCCTGAGGAGCTGGGACTACAGACGTGTGTCACCATGCCAGGCTAATTTTTGTATTTTTAATAGAGACGGGATTTCACCATGTTGGCCAGGATCTCAAACTCCTGGTCTCAGGTGATCCACCTGCCTTGGCCTCCCAAAGTGCTGGAATTACAGGAGTGAGCCACCACACCTGGCCTATTATTATTATTTAATTTTATTTCAAGCCAAATGCCCTGGGTTTTCCCTGGCCTTTTACTATCATCTCATTTCACATTTGCCACTGCCAGACTGGCAAAGCAGCCACCCTTCCCAAAGGACAAGTTATTTTGAGCAGTTCCTAAAACCACTCCCAGACTCTTCATCCTAGTTTTCCTGCCTCCATTATCAGACAGTATTCTTTTCTTATGGAGCCATCATAACACATCCAGGTTCTGCTTATGAAATGTACCTTCCTCAGAGTTCCAGAGTGTTCTGAGGTCAAATAAAGAATTTGTGTAATGTTTAAAATTACTTGTATACATTGGTTAAAAAAATAGTCCCTATCTCTTTTTTTTTTTCATCAGTAGAGAACAATTTGCTCACATTAAAATTTTTTAAGGTAGAGTCATAAAGCCAAGAATTAATCTTCCCATTTGCACACTGTATCTACACTTCTTTCTCCTCCATCTCTGTCATCTCTACCACCAGATTATTTCCAGTTCAGAGCTGCCCAAGCAACTTTAAAGACAGACTCTGGGGACAAACTGAGTTTGGGATTTGGATGGATATATTTCCCAGTAAAAACTGAACCTTTTTAAAAATACTACAACCACTGGCCAGGCACAGTAGCTCATGCCTGATATCCCAACACTTAGGAAGGTCAAGGTAGGATCACTTGAGCCCAAGGGTTTGAAAGCACAGCCTGGTCAACATAGGAAGACCCTGTCTCTGCAAAAGAACACTTTAAAAATTAGCCAGGCATGGTGGTGTGCACCTATAGGCCCAGCTACTAGGGAGGCTGAGGCAAGAGGATCACTTGAGCCCAGGTGTTCAAGGCTGAAGTCAGTCATGACTGCACCACTGCACTCCGGCCTGGGCAACAGAGTGAGATCCTATCTGAAAAAAAAAAGTCATAGATCTAAAACAAAACACACAAAAACATGCATGCACACACATCCAGAAAACAATGTAGAAATCACTATACAGACAAACATATTGCCACTGTATTTTATGGCTTATAAAAATGAAAATAAGATGGACAAACAGTGGCTATGTGTTGTATTTTGTGCCTCCGGTACACCCCTCTTTTCTGGAAGCCAGCACACCTAGTTTCTAAAAGGACTGCAATTTATGTGGTATCAATGCAGCTGTCCTGACCCTCTCCCTGTCTCCAGTGGGGGAGGCCAGAGTGTGTCAGGATCAGCCTGGGTCTTGGCTAAGATTTCTCATGTAGAAATTGTAAAAGAAAGGGCCTTTCTCTCTCAAAGGTGGCAAGTTGTGAGAAAAAGGAAATCTGAAACTGCCTATAACCATCATCCCTAACCCTAGAAATAAGTCATCTACTATAGATAAAAATGAGGCTAAATGTAAAAGAACTCAGGAATAGAAAGATGAAAAGAGGTGGAACCCTGAAAACCACATTTGGGCTTTTGGATTCCACAGACTTTCTTTTCTGCTTCAAAGAGTTTGTATTGGATTTCTGTTATTCACTCTGAGTATCCTAAGAGTGTCTGTCTACTACAGACCAGAAGACACATACGCCAATAGACATTCTGGGGAAAACTAAAGATATCTGCTGGTGTACACAGTTATGTAGGTCTTAGACAGATTTTTTTAATTTTCCAGATTGTTTTAGCAGACTTACTGTTATTCACAAATTATTTACATTGAGTTGGTTTGATAACGTCTGCCAAGTCTTTTCACACTCCATTCCTTCAGCTAAACTCAATTATACATTTTTTTCAAAAAACATGTGGGCTCTTTGCATAACTACTAGAGTCCTTTTAAACATGTTGCTGATCAATAACACCTTCACCAGCTAAAGTTTAGGGATGAAAAGAGGGACAAAATTCAAACCTATCATTCCCACAGTTTTCATTAACTTCAGGAAGAGTATGTCAAGAGAGGATATGATGGGTTAAAATGAGTATTCAGAGATTTTATTTACTCATTATATTAGAGATGGTAAGTTTTTTGCATTACTTCATTAGGGTGCTTATTTTAGATTCCCAAATCAGTTTCGTTTCCTGTGCATCACTAACATTTGGAAAGGTCAGGTATTTTAAAACATCTTTATTTCATTGCATTGCCCCAAGAAAAGAATATCTATTTCTGGTCATCTTAATGGATGTTGTTAAAATTATCAGCATATTACCTTGGATGCCTTCATTTAAAAGATTGGTTTCTATCATCCAACAGCCTACCTTTGGTTGGTGACAGTATCTTCTCAATGCATTTTGAGAAATCACCAAGGCAAAAGGTAGTCATTGTTCCAAAGGACAAAGTCCTGAGTGCCACCACAGCTATAGCAACCTAAAGCAAGTGTGCCTGGCTCCAAGTCCAAGTCTATGTCTCATCTCTACTGAAAAAAATGGCAGGCCATGGAATGGTGCGACATTAAATTCAGAACCCAGAAAACATGGAAATTAATTCATACCTATCTAAGGGAGAAGAGAAAATAATAAAAATGTTTTTAAGTATTGAGAACTAGCCTAACCCCTGTAATCTAAAACTCAAGAAATAAACCAAAGAAATTTGAATTTCAAAATGTTTACATTCTTGTTTTTTTCATGAGGTGGGATCTCGCTATGTGGGGTAGGTTGGTCTTAAACTCTTGGCCTCAAGCAGTCCTCCCACCTCAGCCTCCCAGAGGGCTAGGATTACAGGCGTGTGCCATTGCTTACATTCTTAATCTTCATAGTCACCTTGAGAATGACAAGTGGCCAAAAAACCAAGGAGAAGTGAACTATCACTCAAACTCATGCAAACTTTTGAGAAGCAAATCGGAATACACATCCTGAGGATGGCTATTCATGTACATCAATCATATTTGTTGAGAAAAAAACATTTGTTCTTGATCTAGTCAAGATGAAGGACTTACTCCACATTGAGTAACCTTAAGAACTGCCATAACCTTAACTACAGCCTCTCTCTGCCAGTGTTAATGTATACATACACATGATACCAATATTTCATTATTAGCTATTTGTATTGCCTTTTAAATTTTTATAACTATAAACAATGGTTTTCAAACATTGAAAAGAATATACACCACCTCTAAGCCATAGCAATCCATCTTCAAACAATATAAATCTAATAACACGAGTCACACACTGAGTGACTCAGTAAAGTCAAGACTATGCTGATGATTCATCATTAAACTGAATTCATATTCATGTTTCTCCATGCTTGAAGGCAAACACAAGAGATTAAATTATTTTAAAAATGCATCTTCTTGACAAACACACCAGACCGGCAAGTAAAAATGGTAACTTCATTTGATGCCAAGCTTTCCTGAAGTAAATCAGATATTTCTGCAGAGCTCAGACCGTGCCTTTTGTTTCAAAAGGCCCCGAAAGAGGTGAGCCACGCAGGACAACACAAAAGAGAAACCTGCAGTGCCCGGGACCTGACCTTCTTGTATATCAAGGGTTTATCAGGAATGTTGGAAAATAAGGAAGAGAGAGCATAGAGCTTCTGTTATCTTCCTGTGCAATGCAAATCACTGCATGTTCCTTAACCTCAGCTTCATTACTGATGAAATTAAAAGTGCAAATCAACATATTTGCCCACCAGGTTATGGTAAAGACTAAACATTTTCTCCCCCAAAAAGGAGTAAAGAAAAGCATCTCCACGCTGGCCTTGTCCCAATACCTATAATTCCCACTTATTACTGCTTTTGAATTAAGGCATTTATTCTCAATCCTGCTGCGTAATAGGGTCACCTGGGGAGATTTTACAAATGTCATTGCCCAAATTCCATCCCAACCAACTAAATTACAATCTCTGGAGGCGGTGGCTTAGGCACTTATAGGTAATTTTTTGAGGGTACTCAGGTGATTATGATGTGTAGTCATGGTTGAGAGTCACCAGAATAGCAATTCTCATAGTGTGGATCCCAAACCAGCATTAGCATCACCAACTTACTGGAAATAAAATTCTTGGCCCCACCTCAGACCAGCTGAATCAGACAGTTTAGGAGCAGGATCCAGCAATCTGATTTGCATTTTAACAAGCCCGCCAGGGAATGCTGACGTAAGCTGAACTTAGAGAACATTGCAATAGAACAAGGTATTAAAGAGCCCAGCTAAATTTCAGTGTTAACTAGATGTGGTAACATGATGTATTACTAGATTGAATCGTACTTTAGTCTGAATTCATTGGCAATTTTAATGTATTAATCATTTAAACTGTTTCTGAAAGAATGAGACAGAGGATAATGAGCACAGATGGAAAAATATGTAGAAAAGGAATGTGGCCAGTGCTATTCAATACAAATACAAAGTGTGACTCGCTGTGGTGCCTCACCCCTGTAATCCCAGCACATTGGGAGGCTAAGGCAGGCAGACCACTTAAGTTCAGGAGTTCAAGACTAGCCTGACAACATGGCAAAACCTTGTCTCTAGAAAAAAATACAAAAAAATTAGCCAGGCATGGTGACATGTGCCTGTAGTCCCAGCTACTCAGGAGGCTGAGGCAGGGAGATCACTTGAACCCACAAGGTGGAGGTTGCAGTGAGCTGAGATGGCACCACTGCACTCCAGCCTGGGCAACAGAGAGAGACTCTGTCTCAAGAAAATAAAAATAATAAGTTAAATATATATAATGTATATATAATAAATGTATATATAACAAATAATGTAATAATATATAATAAATACACATATACATATAATGTGAGGCACAAATATGAGTCACAAATGCAAGCCACCATGTCATATAAAGTTTTCTAATATCCTTAAGAGTAAAAAAGAAACAGCTAAAATTACATCTAAAATATATTTATTGGGAGGGGTCAAGATGGTCAATTAGAAGAAGCTGTGGTCAGTGCCTCCCACCGAGAACGAAAACAGTGAGTGAATCCTGCACTTTCAACTGAGGTATCCAGGTTCTCTTATTGGAACTGACTAGGCAGTTGGCAGGACCCAGAGAGAGTGATGAAAAGCAGGGTGGAGTGACAGCCCACCTGGGAGCTGCATGGCGCCAGCGGAGCTCCCACCCCAGCCAAGGAGGTGGTGAGTGATTGTTCTACCCCACCTGGGGAAACCACACTTTTTCCATGGATCTGTGCAACCCGTGGATCAGAAGATCCCATCCTGAGCCCACGCCACCAGGGCCTTGGGTCCCAAGCACAGAGCTACAACGACTCTCGGCAGCCGCTTGGGTCGTGGCCAGCAGCAGCAGGGGGAGACTGCTTCAGACAACTGAGTTCCTGGGGATAGGGTCCACCAAAATCACTGCGGCTCCAGTAGGCCATGCTCCCCTGCTGGCGCCAGGGAGACTGGACAATTTGGACCAGGAGGAATTTCCCAAAGCGCAGCACAGTGGCTGTGGCAGATCATGGCCAGACTGCTTCTTTAGGTGGGACCTGGATCCATCCCTCCCTACTGGGCAGGGCCTCCTTGCAGGAATTTCAGCAACTCCAGCTACCAGTTTACGGACAGAACTCTGATCTCTCTGGGACAGAACCCTTGACAAAAGGGGTGACCACGATCTCCATAGTTCAGCAGATTTAGTCTTTGCCACATTCAGGCTCTAAAAAATCTGGGCAGTCTGGAGGAGGGGGATTTCCCCTAGCACAGGGCACCTGCTCCTCTGAGGGGCAGCCAGAGTGCTTTGTTAAGCAGGTCCCAAATCCCGTGCCTCCTGACTGGGTGAGAGCCCTCATCAAGGCGTCACCAGACACCTTATATAAGAGTGTTCTAGCCAGCAACAGGTTGGTACCCCTCTGGGACAGAGTTCCAGAGGCAGGAGCAGACAGCCATCTTGGCTGTTCTCCAGCCTCCTCTGGTAACACCTCCAGCTGCAGGAGGGACCCAGGTGAATAGGGTCTGGAGTGGATCCTCAGTAAATCACAGCAGCCCAGTGGAAGAGAAGCGCGACAGTTAAAAGAAAAACAAACAGGCTGGGTGCAGTGGCTCACACCTGTAATCCCAGTACTTTGGGAGGCTGAGGCAGGTAGATCATTTGAGGTCAGGAGTTCAAGACCAGCCTGGCTAATATGGTAAAACCCCATCTCTACTAAAAATACAAAAATTAGCCAGGTGTGGTGGCAGGTGCCTGTAATCCCAGGGAATTACTGGGGAAGCTGAGGCAGGATAATCGCTTGAACCTGGGAGGTGGAGGCTGCAGTGAGCAGAGATGGTGCCATTGCATACCAGCCTGGATGACAGAGTGAGACCCTGTCTCAAAAAAGAAAAGAAAAGAAAGGAAAAGACAAGAAAGAAAGAAAATGAAAAAGAAAAACAGAAGCAACAACATCAACAAAAAAGATCCCACAGAAACCCCAACCAAAGGTCAGAAGCCTCAAAGATCGATGATAGATAGGCTCACAAAGATGAGAAAAAAAATAAACATAAAGGCACTAAAAGCTCAAAAGCCTTTTCTCCTCCAAATGATCGTAACACCTCCCCAGCAAGGGTACAGAACTAGGCTGAGGCTGAGATGGATGAACTGACAGAAGTAGGCAACAGAAGGTGGGTAATAACAAACTTTGCTGAGCTAAGGGAGTATTTCTAACTCAATGCAAAGAAGCTAAAATCTACGAGAAAACATTACAGGAGCTGTTAACCAGGATAACCAGTTTAAAGAGAAATATCAATGGCCTGATGGAGCTAAAAAACACAGCATGATAACTGCACAATGCAACTGCAAGTATCCACAGCCAAATAGACCAAGCAGGGGAACAAATCTCAGAGCTTGAAGACTGCTGAAATAAGACAGGCAGGCATGATTAGAGAAAAAACAATGAAAAAGAACAACAACAACAAAAAAAAAAAACTCTTCGAGAACTATGCAATTATGTAAAAAGACAAAATCTATGAGTGACTTGGGGTCCTGAAAGAGACAGGGAGACGGAACCAAGGTGAAAAACATAGTTCAGGGTATCATCAGGAGAACTTCCCAACCTAGCAGGACAGACCAACATTCAAATTCAGAAAATTCAGATAACCCCAGTAAGATACTCCATGAGAAGATCAACCCTAAGATACATAATCATCAGATTCTCCAAGGTTGAAATGAAGGAAAAAATGTTAAGTGCAGCTAAAAAGAAAGGTCAGGAGCTTCTTTTTTTTTTTTTTTAAGATTAATAAAATGGACCACTAGCCAGACTAATAAAGAAGAAAAGAGAGAAGAATCAATTAGACACAATAAAAAAAATGAATAAAGGGGATATCACCACTGATCCCACAGAAATACAAACTGCCATCAGAGAATACTATTAACACCTCTACGCAAATAAACTAGAAAATCTAGAAAAAAGATGGATAAATTCCTGGACATATACACCCTCCCAAGACCAAACCAGGAAGAAATTGAATTCCTGAATAGACCAATAATGAATTCTGAAATTGAAGTGGTAATAAATAGCCTAACAACCAAAAAAAAAAGCCCAGGGCCAGATGGATGTATAGCTGAATTCTACCAGAGGTCAAATAAACAATTCCAAACAATTGAAAAGGAGGGACTCCTCCCTAACTCATTTTATGAGGCCCGCATCATCCTGATACCAAAACATGGCAGAGATACAACAAAAAAAGAAAACTTCAGGCCAATATCCCTGATGAATATCCTCAGTGCAAAAAACCTCAATAAAATACTGGGGAATGAAATCCAGCAGCACATCAAAAAGTTTATCCACCACAATCAAATCAGCTTCATCCCCAGAATGCAAGTCTGGTTCAACCTATGCAAATCAATAAATGTAATTCTTCATATACACAGAACTAGAGACAAAACCACATGATTATCTCAATACATGCAGAAAAGATCTTCAATAAAATTCAACATCTCTTCATGTTAAAAACTCTCAATAAACTAGGTATTGAGGAAACATATCTCAAAATAGCCATTTATGACAAACCCACAGCCAATATCATATTGAATGGGCAAATGCTGGAAGGATTCCATTTGAAAGTCAGCACAAGACAAGGATGCCCTCTCTCACCACTCTTATTCACCATAGTATTGGAAATCCTGGCCAGGGCAATCAAGAAGAGAAATAAATAAAGCATATTCAAATAGGAAGAAAGGAAGTCAAATTGTCTTTGTTTGCAGATGACATGACCCTATATCTAGAAAAACCCTTTGTCTCAGCCCAAAAGCTTCTTAAGCTGGTAAGCAACTTTGGCAAAGTCTCAGATACCAAGTCAGTGTGCAAAATTTACAAGCATTTCTATACACCAATAGCAGACAAGCCGAGAGCCAAATCATGAATGAACTCTCATTCACAATTGCTACAAAGAGAATAAAATATCTAGGAATATAGCTAACAAAGGAAGTGAAGGACTTCTTCAAGGAAGAACCATTGCTCAACGAAATCTTAGAGGACACAAACAAATGGAAAAACATTCCATGCTCATGGATAGGAAGAATCAATATTGTGAAAAGGCCATACTGCCCAAAGTAATTCATAGATTCAATGCTATTTTCATTAAAATACCACTGGCATTCTTCACAGAATTAGAAAAAACTATTTTAAAATTCATATGGAAACAAAAAGAATCCATATAGCCAAGACGGTCCTAAGCAAAAAGAACAAAGCTGGAGGTATCATGTTACCCCAACTTCAGACTACACTACCAGGCTACAGTAACCAAAACAGCATGGTACTAGTACAAAAACAGACACATAGACCAAAGGAACAGAATAGAGAACTCAGAAATAAGACTGCATATCTACAACCATCTGATCTTCAACAAATCTGACAGAAAGAAGCAATGGGGAAAGAATAACCTATTTAATAAATGGTCCTGAGAGAATTGGCTAGCCATATGCACAAAATTGAAACTGGTTCCCTTCCTTATTACACCTTATACAAAAATTAACTCAAGATGGATTAAAGACTTAAATGTAAAACTGAAAACTATAAAACCCTAGAAAAAAATCTAGGCAATACCATTCAGGACATAGGCACAGGCAAAGATTTCATGACAAAAATGTCAAAAGCAATTGCAACAAAAGCAAAAAATTGAGAAACTGGTTCTAATTAAACCAAAGAACTTCTGCACAGCAAAAGAAACTGTCAGAGCAAACAGACAACCTACAGAATGGGAGAAAACTTTTGCAATCTATCCATCTTACAAAGGTCTAATATCCATAATCTATAAGAAACTTAAATAAATTTACAAGAAAAAACAAACTATTAAAAAAAAGTGGGCAAAGGGGCCAGGTGCCTTGGCTTATGCCTGTAATCCCAGTACTTTGGGAGGCCGTGAGGTCACCAGTATGAGACCAGCCTGACCAGCATGGGAAAACCCTGTCTCTACTAAAAATACAAAATTAGCTGGGCATGGCGCACATGGCTGTAATCCCAGCTACTCAGGAGGCTGAGGCAGGAGAATCACTTGAACCTGTAAGGTGGAGGTTAAAGTAAGCTGAGATCATGCCATTGCACTCCAGCCTGGGCAACAAAAGCAAAATTCCTTCTAAAAAAAAAAAAAAAAGAAGTGGGCAAAGAACATGAACAGACATTTCTCAAAAGACATTTATGGCTGAGCACAGGAGGCCGAGACGGTCAGATCACGAGGTCAAGAGCTTGTGAACAGCCTGGCCAAAATGGTGAAACCCCCTCGCTACTAAAAATACAAAAATTAGCTGGGCGTGGTGGCTCAGGCTTGTAATCCCAGCTACTCAGGAGGCTCAGGCAGAAGAATCACTTGAACCCAGGAGGCAGATGTTGCAGTGAGCCGAGATCACGCCACTGCACTTCATCCTCCATTATTGAGAGCGAGATTCTGTCTCAATAAATAAACAAATAAATGTTTCTGCTCAACTTTTTCTTTAATGAAAGCAAGTTTATCAAGAAAGTAAAGGAATAAAGAACAGCTACTCCATAAGCAGAGCAGCCTCTGCTCGACTTTTTTAGGGGATATTTTTCAGTAGGATTACACAGGACTGACAGGTCACTGGCTGTAGATAGCATTTTCTTATAAGTTCTCAGGCCTGGCCAGCTACAATCTGTGGGGCCCAGTACAAAATGAAAATACAGGCCCCTTGTTTATAAATCAGAGGGGGAAAGTGCCTTCAAGGCTAGTAAAATATAACACTTTCTCCTTTCTGCTGTAGTCTCTCTTCAACCTGTCATTGTGTTTTTTGTTATTTGATGCAACAGGCCCTGGGAATGGAGTGTGGGGAGGGGTTGGGGAAAGATACTCAAGATTGAGTATAGACTTCCATAGGCAAAAGAGAGGCTGCCCTGGAATTTGGCACATACAAAAGTGTCACTTAACCCAATATACTTTCGGCTGTTTTTACGTTGCAAAACCTGTAACTACGGAAGATACGAAACAGTGAAAATAAATCTGATCTTATTTTCAACAAGACACACTTTTTGAATTTGGTTGCCTATAGAAATATAAATAAGAAATAATCCTAAAACTTTCAAAGATTTTTATACTGCACAAGTTAAGTCTTTTTGCTTCTCCTTTAGATATAAATTACCTCTTTCAAACCTGAGTCCCTTTACTTCCAAGAGAATGAGGAATGGCTCTGAAAATCTCAGCAGTTTGGCTCACAGACAAATGAGCTGACTCTTTAAATAGTGGGAGGTGTCAAGAGAAGCCAACTTCAAGGAAATCCAAGTTTTTCCTCCCAGCCTCCTCCTCCTGACATACTGATCCAAAAACATATAGGGTCTGACCGTTTGTAAGAAATGGTGTCACTAGAAAGTCAAATACTGCATGTTCTCACTCATAAGTGGGTCTAAAAAATGTACACACATAAATGAAGGGAATAGATTGATAGACAACAAAGACACCAAAGTAAGAGGGAACAGGAGGGGGTGGGAGGAGGGTGGATGATGAGAAAGTACTTAATGGGTATAATGTAAATTATTCAGGTGATGGATTTTTTTTTTTATTTTTTCGAGATGGACTCTCCCTCCATTGCCAGGGCTGGAGTGCAGTGGCACAATCTTGATTCACTGCAACCTCTGTCTCCTGGGTTCAAGCAATTCTCCTGCCTCAGCCTCCAGAGTAGCTGGGACTACAGGCTTGAGCCACCACACCCGGCTAATTTTTGTATTTTTGGTAGAGACGGGATTTTACTGTGTTGGCCAGGCTGGTCTCCAACTCCTGACCTTGTGATCGCCCACCTCGGCCTCCCAAAGTGCTGGGATTATAGGCGTGAGTCACTGCACCCGGCCTAATATCTTAAAGCTTGCCTTGACCACTACACAATCTATGCATGATACAAACTTGCACATGTACCCCATAAATATATACAATTATTTTAAAAAGAAATTGTGTCAGTAAATGGGACTTAGGAGAATGATTGGAAAGTCCTATCCTTACTTACTTATTGCTTATCTTTCTAAGAATCACAGAGGTTCTGAGGTGACTTTAAAAGCAACATACACATAAAAGAGTAAAATGAAAATAGACACCAAGAAAGATATAAATTAGACTATATAGTTAGAATCAGAGGGGGGAAAAGATAGGACCCGACTTCATAAGCCAAAAGGGCCAGTGGGATAAGAAAGAGTGGTTCGTAAATAGTCTGAGTTTCTTGTGACCCAAAATAAAAATGGAAATATTGTCAATGACATTGTTTCCTCACATTGTTCATCAGAAGAAAAGCCCTGGTTTCAAAAGAAAGCAAAATATTTTCAGTGTTTACTCATCTGATGTTGAGGATGATGATGGATGACTCCCTCCTAATATTAGGGTGGGTGAGGGGCTCTTAATTGGCATTTCTTGTGGCTTCTTTCAATAATAAGCAAAAGCACTATTACAAATATAAAATACAAATAAATAACTGGGGGTGGTGGCTCACACCTGTAATCCCAATACTTTGGGAAGCTGAGGCAGGCTAACTGCTTGAGCCCAGGAGTTCAAAACTAGTCTGGGCAACATGGCGAAAACCCATCTCTACCAAAACAAACAAACAAAAAAATACAAAACTTGGCTGGGCATGGTGGTGCATGCCTGAGTAGTCCCAGCTACTCAGGAGACTGAGGCAGGAGGATCACGTGGGAGGTAGAGTTGCAGTGAGCTGAGACTGTGTCACTGCACTCTGACCTGGGCAACAGAGCCAAATCCTGTCTCAAAAAAAAAGAAACAATAGAAACAATATATCTATATTTTCTGTCAATACAATTCATTCCTCTGATTCAATTTCACATTTGGTGATGAGTATAGATATGTATATTTCCAAAGCTGGGAGCTGGCTTGGGGAGGGAGTAGATGGACCCAGAATTCTAGAACCCAGGAGGTGGTGGCAAGCATGTATAAAAAGTCTTTGAGGAGAAAGGCCTCAAAGTGACTGTAGTTTGACACTTTGTCAAACTACAACAGAAACAAAATTCATAGGCATGGTCTGTGACTAAAGAAACCAGATCCCACTTTAAGGCCAAATCCTTATAACCTGTTCTTACTTATATGATTGGAAACCACCTTCGCCTTTCATCCTTTACAAAGCAAGTCATTCCTTTCTATATATACAGACTGGAGATTGAATGATGTGAAAAACGACAGATGTTGTCAAACTTGCCCTAGTCACTGGAGTGACTGATGGCCTCCTGAGAATGTCCAGACCTTCTGGCTTAGTGTAAATGACTCAGGCTATAAATAAAACATCAGCCTGGCCAGCATAAATCTACTAAGGCTAAGGAGTTATTAAAACAGAACCATGAGACGGTTACTCAATGAGCCCAGTCTGACACGTGTGGCTATGACTTAAGTCCTCATTTGAGCACTAAACTAATGCCTCTTAAAGATAGAAATATCTATAAAGGATCTGTTACTGCAATAAATTACAAATTCCTTTACTGTGTTAATACTTTGCAGACCTTTGAAATCAAGTGATTCAGATGAGTGCCTGAAGTCCCAAAAGGGAATGGTCAACAGTGAAGAGGTAGTGGGCGTGGGGGTCTTACATCAGGAGACAGAGAAAGTAAGTTTTAACAGTCCAAATAGGAAAACTGACAGGGGATAGCAATTAATTATAAAAATAAACAAATTTAAATTTCTAAAATTCTATGAGAATATGATCATAAGGGAAGTAATAGATTTTAGTCTTCAAATTAACTTTCTGGCATTTGTTTTAGGTATGAAAAATTCCAGATGGCCACTTCAATTTATAGTAAAGTTATTATATAAACTCTGGAATTTAAACAAAATATTTCATTTATTATATATACTTAGAATGTATCATTTTGCAGGGTCAGGCCCCGTGGCTCATGCCTATAATCCCAGCACTTTGGGAAGCCAAGGAGAATGGACCACTTGAGGTCAAGAGTTCGAGATCAGCCAACAGGGGGAAACCCTGTCTCTACTAAAACTACAAAAATTAGTCAGCTATGGTGGCAGGCACCTGTCATCCCAGCCACTCAGGAGGCTGACGCAGGAGAATAGCTTGCACCCAGGAGGCAGAGGTTGCAGTGAGCCGAGATCATACCATTGCACTCTAGCCTGGGCCACAGAGCAAGACTCCATCTCAATAAATAAATATAGTATCAGTTTGCCATAAATTTGGAATCTAATTTCCTGATAATTTATAGAAGACATTTAAAAAATCCCACTGAAGTGTCAAAATATGTGTTTATAGTCACTCTTATTTTAATTAGATATTTTTATTTTGCTTGTGACACTAATTATTAAATTTTTATCACTAATGCTCATGTCAGTGCATTAAATATTGTACCCAATGAATGGAAAGCAGTTTAATGTCATCTGAAATTCTATGGAGACTTTGTAAAGCTAATTTTTCTGCAAGGATGGATCTTAAAAATGCATTTGTAGCCAAAGTAATGTCGCTTTAACTTGAACACTCAGCAACTCAAGAAAAGGAATACTAGCAGCTTTATTGACCAAACGAATACTGCCCTGAGTCTAACAAAAGTCTTACTGTCCAATCAAGTATTCAGCAATTCAGTTCATCCTCATTCCTCTCTTTCCAGCTTTGCAGCAGAAAGAGTAACCATTTGACGTCGGTCTCCTCAGAGCCCAGCCTGTTCCATTCAGGGCTGGTATTGCAGAAACATCAGCACCTGTTTCTGTATGCCGGTAAATAAGTGGAGAGCACTTCCCTTCGTAGCTCATTCCCACTTGTAATCATAGACTTGTGTGATTATTTAATCAATGTCTGTCTCGTCCAACAGGACATATGTAAGAACAGGGTAAGCACACGGTCCAGGGTGCACACTGCTGTGCCTTGTGCTGTGCCAGGTCCTTACCCACATAATAAATATGTGTTGACTGAAGAAATGAAAATTTTAACCTGGGGAACACAGAAGCAAGCTTCATGATGTCTGCCTCACCCTTAATCCAAATGTTGAAAACTGAGAGAGGTTTGAACCTAATTCTCATTTATATTTTAAACTCTTTTATATTCTTTAACACCTATTGGTTAGACTATTTTAGTTAGAAAGGTGTGCTTTAGGCTAGGCGTGGTGGCTCACACCTGTAATCCCAGCACTTTGGGAGGCCGAGGTGGGCAGATCATGAGGTCAGGAGTTCAAGATCAGCCTGACCAACATGGTGAAACCCTGTCTCTACTAAAAATACACAAAATTAGCTGGGCGTGGTGGTCCACGCCTGTAATCCCAGCTACTCAGGAGGCTGAGGCAGGAGAATTGCCTGAACCTGGGAGGCAGAGATTGCAGTGAGCTGAGATCACGCCACTGCACTCCAGCCTGGGCGACAGAGCAAGAGACTTCATCTCAAAAAAAAAAAAAAGGAAAGGTGTGCTTTGATTTCATAAGCCATTAGTGTGTTTACCACTAATTGGTAAACAACGAACATTTACAAACCACTGTATGATGCTAAGGAATGCAGAATGCTGTCATTTCTTGGTCCATAACACTAAAAAATAACAAGGCAACTGTCTAGGATGCAAAGCCCAACCTAGAGGAGCTATAGGAGTTTATGGGACACTAGGCCTTCCAATGAAATCACATCCAGTATTGGGAGAACTGCATTTCTGTTCTGGGATTGTGCCCACCCTGGAGTATGACACGGACCTTTCCCTCTGATCTTTTTTTCTCATCTTCTTTTTTTTT
>NW_016107821.1:125778-141030 GCF_001604975.1 Cebus imitator | reverse complement strand
TTTTGTATTTTTAGTAGAGACGGGGTTTCACCATTTTGACCAGGATGGCCTCGATCTCTTGACCTCGTGATCCACCCGCCTCGGCCTCCCAAAGTGCTGGGATTACAGGCGTGAGCCACCGCGCCCGGCCTCTCATCTTCTTAAATCCTCTCTCTCCTCATTATCTCTTTACAGCCAGAACTGTGGAGAGCTGCAGGATAACATGGGATATTCCTTTAGAAGACATCCATCGTGTTCTCCTGCCTTTGTCTCTACACAGGGAACCTTGACATTTTTCCCCTTTGGATTCTTTTTCAAGTATAAATAAATCAGAATCCCCCTCAACTGAAGACAATTCTTCAACATTTTAAGTAATGTATTTCTGAAAAAGATGAGGTGATCAAAGGCATAGGAACATTTTTCTAAGCACTGGAGAATAAACAATGCAGCTAGGTCATCAGACAAGCAATGTTCATTTAACCGTTCCCAATCCAAAAGAGAAAGGCCATCCACAGGGGACAGCAAGGCAGGGTCATTTCCTGCTAGGCTGGCCCACGTGTTCCCGCTCAGTACTCTGTGGCCAAGATTCAGGTCGCCTCTGGCACCCAGTTCTTATGCTGAGCACACTATATTCTGTCCACTCTGCCCTGCACCTGTCATATGAAGACTTGCAGGATCCCAGATCACCTTCCCCTTTCCCTTCGTCTCTACCCTTGCCCTCTGTACGCAGACCTGGGTTATCCAGCATGTTCATTCACAGTGATGATGAGTGAGATGAACTAAAGGTGTTGGTCACTAGAGGTATTTGCACTGGAAACCAGATGTAATGCCTTAAGCACAGAGAAGCGAGCCTCTAAAGGAGACAGAGCGAGACTCCATCTCAAAAAAAAAAAAAGTCAACTTCTGCCATCCTCTCAATCCCTGCTTTTGCTTGGATAACCCCTCCCAGCCTGTCTTCCCAAGTTGAAATGTCACTTCTTCCAAAAACCTTTTTGAATTGTCTGGATGAGAATCCCTCCTAAGGGCCCCAGCTTGATTCTCTCCCATCATAGCTCCTTTCAGGCTATATTACATTGTGTCTCTTGCCTATTTTTGAGATGGAGCCTCGCTCTGTCGCCCAGGCTGGAGTGCAGTGGTGTGATCTTGGCTCACTACAACCTCCGCCTCCCGGGTTCTTGCAATTCTCCTGCCTCAACCTCCCGAGTAGCTGGGACTACAGGGAAACACAGCCACGCCCAGCTAATTTTTTGTATTTTAGTTTAGGCGGGTTTCACTGTGTTGCCCAGGCTGATCTTGAACTCCTGAGCTCAGGCAATCTACCCGCCTCAACCTCCCAAAGTACTGGGATTACAGGCGTGAGCCACTGTGCCCGGTGGAAGTTGACTCTTGACCACAACCATGTGAAGTATGTGTGACCAGGTCTACTTTCCCAGTAAGGTAACCAAGCCTCACAGGGGTTGTAAAAGTTACCCAAAACTACAGATCTAGCCTGTGGTTGATGCAAGACTCAGACCTTGGGACAATCGAAGCCCATAGCCGGGCTGGCTCTTCACACCACGACCCCAGCCATCTGGCTGCACCTCCCCACGTCACCTGTTCCTGGCTCCCAGAGAAGCCTCTGTCAGGATGGAAATGTCTGGCCAGAAAGGAGAGCGGAATAATGCTGTCATCAGAGTCGTGGAGATTATTACTAAGCCACAAGGCCCCCAACAAGGGTGCCCTTAAAATTCACCAGAGTTTTTGTATGGCCTCTTTCTTCTCAGAAGTTCTAGATCTAAGTAGCACACAGTAAGTAAACTTGTTTATGAAAAAGTACATGCAGATTATCGCTAAAGGCAAAAGAGAAGCTTTATTTAGAACAGACCTGTCATGAATACCTTTAAAGCAAAGATGACTATTGGAAATGCTCTAACATCTCCTTTCTCCTAAAGTGAGGCACGGCACCCCCGGCTGACTGTGAGCCGGGTTTTCCTATCACAGCAAATCTCAGGAGATCAGAGACTGTCAGAGACAATGGGAGAAGAAACACCTTGATAAACAATTGCCTTTCATTCTGGCCCCTTTCACAGACTTGAGATACTCAGAGGAAAATTTAAGTGACTGACGTAAATGTCTATCACTAGGTATATTTATTTAAAACCTAAATGGAAAAATGCAAACATTGTAGATATTAATGAAGGAATAAAACAGCTGACTTTTTTCTTTACTCAGTGATATGAAGCTTGCTCAGGGACCGGCTTGCCAGATTTGAGGCCAATATCTTGTAGGTTGCATGTTGGTCCTTCCAGGAAATGAAAATTTCCCTTTTGCAGAAATAAAGGTGAGATGCAGATGTACAGAAGTCCTCTCTCGGAGCCCTGTGTACTGTACAGGTAACAAAAAGTAACACAACTGGGCCAGGTGCAGTCGCTCATGCCTACAATCCCAACACTTTGCAAAGCGGAAGCAGGAGGATGGCTTTAGCCCAGGAGACCAGCCTGGGTAACAAAGTGAGACCCCATTTCTACAAAACAATTTAAAAAATTAGTCAGGCATGGTGGTGCATGCCTGCAGTCCCAGCTACTAGGGAAGCTGAGGAAGGAGAATCCCTTGAGGCCAGGTGGTCGAGGACGCAGTGATTTGTGTTCATGCCACTGCACTCCAGCCTGAGCAACAGAGCAACACCCAGTCTCAAAAAAATAAACAGGCTGAGTGTGGTGGCTCATACCTGTAATCCCAGATCTGCCTGACGCAGGCAGTTCAGGAGTTCAAGACCAGCATGGTGAAACCCTGTCTCTACTAAAAATATGAAATTAGCTGGGCGTGGTAGCAGGTGCCTATAATCCTAGCTACTTGGGAGGCTGAGTCAGGAGAATCACTTGAACCCAGGAGGTAGAGGTTGCAGTGGGCCAAAATCAAGTCACTAAACTCTAGCCTCGGCGACAGAGCAAGTCTCCGTCTCAAGTAAGTAAATAAACAAGCGTAACACAGCCAATGCTTTAATTTTCATTCAGAGCCCTGAATGTGAACGTCCAGCCGTGCTAACTAGGCAACGCAATGAAGCCTCAGAAGGCTATGGCTTTAAAGGCATTCATGTAGTGGATGCACAGACCAGGAGCTCACGTACCTGCCGACTGGCATGGATATTCCAGAAGGCCAAGAAAAAGCCTCATTTTGGTGAGGCACTTTTCTCAGCTTTCCTCCCCTTCTTTCTTCAGCAAAGCTCAAAAAGCCCTCTGCTGGGAGAGGGGCAGGGGGAAGCATTTCTGGCTGTGATCCTTTTGGCCTTTAGCAGGTTGAGAAGGCAAGTCTGGCTCCAAACAAACCCCGATTGCCTGCTCTCTCTTTTTCTAACACCAAAGACATTCCCTTGCCCAATGTTCCTACTCCCCTGAATGTGGAAAAAAAAAAACAAAAAACATTCTTTAGTTCTGCCATTCCACCTACATTTTCCATATCACTCTGTTCTCGAAGCTATCTGATCTGAATCTATCCAGATATCAGTTGTCTTTCTCTTGTTGTATCCCTCCCCTTGCCCGGATACCCACTACCAACACCAGGATAAAGGCTGAGGTGCATTGCAGATAAGTCAATGAGCTAAGAACCAGGCCTATTATTTATGAAATTTACAGGCCTCACATTTATATGATCACATTCTGGAGCTGGCAACTGACCTGGTTCCCATTTCTGCCTCTGCCCTCTCCCTCTTTCAGCCCCTTACACACACACACCGGAGCCCTTGACCAAAGAACAGAACACCGGGTATCATTTTAGTTCTCGTATTTTAACTTGCACTCATTTTCAACAAGGCAGATACAGTGACTGGAAATAAGACACGAAGTTAGGAGGAAAGTTTGTGCATCATAACCACCTACTTTGCTCTCGCTGCTTCTCCTTTCCTAGAGTGGTGGATATGAGCACCGATTCTGAGTCCATGTTGTACAAGTTCATACCCCAAATTTGCATTTACTATTACCATCGAGATGTTGACCCTTTTCCCTGGCCTCTGCACGTCTATTTCCTCATCTGTAAAATAGGAAGGCAATAGTACCCATCTCAGAGGGTTGTTATAAGGATTAAAAGACAATGTGAGCTGGCCATGGTGGCTCACGCCTGTAATCCCTATACTTTGGGAGGCTGAGACAGGTGGATCTTGAGGCCAGGAGTTTGAGACCAGCCTGGCCAACATGATGAAACCCGTCTCTACTAAAAACACAAAAATTAGCTGGACACAGTGGCATGTGCCTGTAATACCAGCTACTTGCTTTAGAGGCTGAGGCAGGAGAATCACTTGAACCCAGGAGGTAGAGGTTACAGCGAGCCGAGATCACGCCACTGCACACCAGCCTGGGTGACAGGGCGAGACTCCATCTCAAAAGTAAAAATAAGTTGCTACTTTCCCACCCTACTCCATCAAAAAAAAAACTAGAACTTAAATAATTCTTTATTCCTCTTTGATAAGCTCTCAAGTTTTCTTTTAGTTTAATGTTGTACTGGAGGCATGTGAAGTATTTTGAGGTTTATGCTCTAGAAAAGCTATGCATGGTTGAAAGACATTTACGAAGTAAACAAAAAGTTAGATGGATCCTCCCATTGTGAACATGAAGAGACTAGAAATCAGGCAGATGCTCCTGGGAATTTCTTTGTGAAAAGATGAATCGTCCAGCCAGGCCATGAGCCCTGGTAACCTATAAATAAATCTCTTTCTTCCAATTACGTTGATGGAAGTCAGACTTTTATGTTTTGGTTTTTCATGGAAATAACTGATGTTATTACATCTCTAGACTCCTTCATCCTAAGCAGCAGCAGCTTTATCTGCAATGTGCCCCCACATTTACATTCTATCCCTGTCTAAATGGTGTTAACATCCACTCACAAGACCATGATCAGTAAATGCAATCTGCATGTACATGCAAAGTACCATGCGTGCTAGAGAGTGAGTGCCCAGTTATTGGTTGAATGGATGGAATAGTTCAACAGTGAAGCAATGAGCTGTTGCAGCAGAAAACATATTTTGTTTGGGAATAATGAGAGATGATTTTCCAGACAACACTTAATCTAAGAGTTATTATGTCCACACATAAAGGCAAGAAGTTATAGAATGCCTCTCCCCCTCACCAGCAATAGTACAATTTCACAGACATTCACAGGCGTTTTATAGCAGACATCTGAGCAAAAGGCACCCAAGATACCAATATGCCTTGCAGAAGAGTCACATTTGCAGCATTCCCAGTATTTGCTCACTTCAAGTGGTAGGACAACCATGGTCTTGTTTAATTGTAATTCCATTTTTCTGAAATCAAGAAAATTAAGCCCCAATGTTGCTAAGCCAGTGAGTATCTAAAGGCAAAATTCTGGGACCTGTTTCTAGACATGATTTTCTTTCTTCTCTAACCTATGCTGTCAAACTTTGGGATGTGGGTCAGTGCAAGGGTCTCAGCTTCCCCATTTTCCATGTGCCTGACCTTGAAAGCTCTCTGCTTCTGCTATTCTGGCCTCTAGCCAGGTCAGCAATTACCTCAATACGGACTTAATTACTCTATGATGGGCTCAGGCTCCCTCCCTCCTTCTCTCTGAGAAGCACTGCCTTTGGCTGCATTTCTTCTAAAGACAGACGTCAGGCCACCTGGTCAATCAAGGAGCACCAACTTTGACCTCAGAGGGTCAAGCTCTTCAGTGATCAACCTTCTCTCCTTTGTTGGTAATACTTCAAACATTCTGCTTGAAATGCACAGATAGCATAGGTTGATCTCAAAACCTGTCTCACATACAGTGTTACCTCCTGGCTTGACAATTCCAATCTTCAATAATTGCAGTAACAAATGCATGCCTTCTCCAGATTCTAAATCCCGATAACCTGGTATAACTGCTATAACTACCATAATAACGCTTAGATTAAGTGTTGTCTACAAACACATCAAGAGGTATTCCTTATCTTGGCCCCATGGATTTAGAGAGGAAAATATTGTTTCACTTCAGAGTCTTCTTACAAAGTTCGTCTGCCTGAAAACAGTTCCCCTTCTCTTTGGTTTTATTTATTTACTTATGCATTTCCTTTACAAAACTCATCCCTTAGCTGTTTTCTGCCAGTGGGAATGAAAGACCATCACAGATGGAGAAAAACCTGACTACACGTTTAATATCCATCAGCATAGTGCTGCCATATATCTTATTGATCACACATAAGAAGATGGAGCAGCAACTTCTGAAATACATGCTAGACCCACTCGATAAAAATGGAAGTTTCTACAGTATTTGAGGTTGTCCAGACAAATTATAATTAATTCATGATCAATAATGAAATAGTTTGTTAGTCCTTATAGTGAGTAGGCTTCCTGTTTGCTTCTGCAAAAATGTAGAATACCTTGACAGGCAGAAAAATCTTCTGAAGAGATGTTTTGGAATCGAAACAGGTGCTAACATCTGCCTTTAATGTGCATAGAAGGAAAGTGAAATCAAATTGATTGTCTTAGAATTTCTGATTGGGCAACCTAAAGTGTGCCTGAACTGATTTGGAAAGAGAACAACATATTCAGCAATTAAAAAGTGGATGGCTCTGTCAAGACCCAGCCAATTGCAAATAACCTTCGAAGTTCTCTTGTTTTCCACTATTTTCTTTCCAACTTGGAAAGCTCTTGGTACACCAGTGGACTTGTTGGAAGATAAGTAACATGAAGATTCTAAGGAGGAAAAGACCAAAGCCTAGCCATAATAGTGACTTGTTAAAAGCTAGATGCTTACTTAAAACATTCCACAGGTATGCGATGGGGACTGCTGCTACACCCCGCTCAAAGTTTAATGCTTAACCACACTACGGTCCAGTGCTTTCAGTTCTGTCCTGCCCTGCAGCATGTACCCAAGCCTCTTATAAGTTAATGGGTCATTCATCACACTGGGCTGTTCTTAACTCACTCGCCTCTCTAGAATTCAGGATTTGCTGCCAACATTTTCACTTTTCCATAAAACTAATATAGCATTATTAGAACTTGGTGTACTCTGAAAATATCCAGCAATCAAAATTCCTCATTTCAACCTTTCAATCCAAGAATTTATCCTTTTGGATTAGTATGCTGTGTGTAGTTCTATTCATCAATTCTAACTGTTTTCCACTACCAAAAATGTAGAGATGGTGACTCAAAATAAATCAAAGTATTAGATGAGTAAGGAAAAAAATGATCTTTGCATGAAGACTTGTTTAGTTCCAGTGATTTTTCATAACCTATCCAATTTAATTCTCTCAACAGCCCTGAGAGGTAGGCATTATTGTCCTCACTTTACAGATAATGAAACTGAGTATCAGAGAAGTTACTTGCCCCAATTTACATTTATTAAATTAATATATAAGCATTATACACTATGTATCACATCAGGATTCAAATCCAGGAACACCCAAACTGGAACTTGCCCACTGAAGGCATATTGCCTTCCTAAAACCAATTGATGCCATTATTGAAACCACTAATGAATATTTTTCCTGTCATGTGAGTAATCTAGTTAAGTAGACATCACTGACAGTGCTCACTTCTTAAGAAATTGTACAAGATCAGTGGTTCCAAACATGGCTAATCACCAGAATGATCTGGAAAGCACTTAAAAAGAGATTTCAGGCTTTATTTCAAATCTACTGAATCAGAATCTCTGGGGATGGGCCCAGGAGTCTTTATAAATGCAGAGCTCTCAAGGCAATTATCATAATCCCCCACTTGGGTAACCATTGACACGAAAATAGTGATGAAAAATCAACACTGCGAATACAGTATATTTTTTTCAGTGTATTGTGACATCCTTTATTTTGTTCCAACTTGGTATACACCTGCTGGGCAGAATGTGGGGTAGATATTTTTATCCTCCTTAGATGAAAGTAGAAACCAAGTTCTATGGGGAAGGAAAATTTGAAACATCCTCTTTCACCTTCTTAGGTGAAAATGAACTACCTAGGGAAAACCAAACTGGGTTTAGATATACAGCATTAAGAATGTAAATGTCACTTGTTAGATTTCCCTCCTTCACTTGTTAGGTTTCCCTCCCTCCTCTTCTTTCTCTTGGAGAACTGGATGGACAGTGTTAGGAGCTGAATTGTATCCCCACAAAATTCATGTGTTGACAACCTTGCCTCCAGTATCTCAGAATGTGACCTTATTTGGAAGTAGACTTGTTACAGATGTACTTGGTTAACACGAGATCATACTGGAATAGGGAAGGCCCCTAACCAAATATGAATGATGTTCTTATAAAAAGAGGAGATTTGGACAGACACACACAAGGAGAACACCATGTGTGGATGAAGACAGAGATGGGGTAATCTCTGTCTACAGGTCAGTTCATGCCAAGATTACCAGCAACCCACCAGAAACTAGGGGAGAGGCATGGAAAAGATTCTTCCTCACAGCCTCGGATGGAACCAAACCTGCTGACACCTTGAGCTCAGACCTAACCTCCAGAAATGAGAGTCAATATGTTGCCATTCTTTAAACTATCCAGCTCATAGTAAAACAACTGCAGAAAATGGACACAGATAGGAGATACCTCCCCCTAGATGATCAGATTACTAGTTACGATTTATGTTAGAGGAAAAAGAATTAGCAAATAAGTTCATTTATCAACAGGTTTCTGAAAGACAATAGTGATAGTCATAGGTCTTTGGAGTTACAAGCATCTCTACAGTAAATTAACTCAGAGAAACAGCTTGCTCAATGCAAGTTTTTTTCTTTTTTTGGTGTACTGGAACAAGAAATACTAACAAAAGAAAGAAAACATGGAAGAAAATCCTCACACATCTTACCCTTAGCTTTTTTCTACCTACTATTTAGTATAAATACATCATTTGTATGACTCCAATTGTGATTAAGGGAGTTGTATAGTATAGATAACCAGAACCAAAACTTTATTCCACCTATTCCAATGTTATGTCCTGGAATTCTCAGGCTTCTGAGATGAAGGTGCTTCCTATTTGTTCCCATCGTCTAATGTGAGATATAGAAGTAGCTACATCTCAACTATATGGTAAACATCGTATGATGGGTCCCAAAGTCCACGGAGATGTTTCCAAAAGAATGTTGCCTAGAGATGAAAATTATTTAATTAGTAAATTGACCCTAACATGTCTTCGTCTTTCAAACAAAAATACTTCTGGGTAAGAGCATGAGGGGTTTGTGAGGCATTTGCTGAGTTCTCTCTCTCAGATAGCTCTGTATGGCCTCCTTGCAAACACATGCCCAGTTTTTCTTGACAAGTTCTTTGGACTGATTCCTCTCCAAATAATAAGCATACTTTCCAATATTTAATAAAAGAATTATAAAATTCTAAAATATAATTATAAAATTATAAAGCCAACATTTAATGCATATTTTGATCATTGACATTATGTAACCTGTCTTGGGGACACATCTCATGGGTGATTTTTATGATGCAATGATAAGCTATGTGACCAACAAAAAATACCTGCAGGCCAGGCATGGTGGTTGATGCCTGTGATCCCACACTTTGGGTGGCAAAGGCAAGACGATTGCTTGAGCCCAGAAGTTCAAGACCAGCCTAGGCAACATGACGAGAGCCCAGCTCTACAAAAAATTTAAAAATTAGCCAGGTGTGTTAGCATTTGCCTGTGGTCCCAGCTACTTAGGAGGCTGAGTCAGGAGGATTGCTTAAGCCTGTGAAGTCGAGACTACAGTGAGCTGTGTTCACACCACAACATTGCAGCCTCGGCAACAGAGTGGGCCCCTGTCTCAGAAACAAAACAACAACAAATCTTCTTCAAGTACACAAAGATTATGTCAGCATATATATGTGTATCTTCTCTCAGTTTGAGATATAATAGCCAAGCTGTATTTTAAAAGAACCCAACATGTATTTCTTAATCAAAAAAACATAGCCCATCCAATTCAGTGTTTGGCTTCAAATAGTTGTACTAGGGAAGGTTGTATTGGGGCCTGAGAGCTTGGCTTGAAGTCTGAGGTTGTCTCCATTACACTACACTATGGTTACATTTGTCTCCACCCAAACTCATGTTGAAATTTGGTTCCCAATGTGGCAGAGTTGGGAGATGGGGCCTAGTAGGAAGTGTTTAGATCATGGGGGCAGATCCCTCACCAATAGCTTGGTGCTGTTCTGATGGCAGCAAGTGAGGTCTCAGTCTCCCAAGACTGGATTAGTTCTCATGGGAATGCTCCTGCAAGAGAGGGTTGTTATGAAGCCAGGATGCTCCTCTGGTTCTGCCTCTTCACTGATAACTGCTTCTCCTTTGACCTACCAGCAGGTTATGAGGAAGCCCAAAAGCCCTCAACAGAAGCCAAGCAGATGCCAGAACCATGCTTCTTGAATTTCCCAGTGTTCAGAAACGTGAACCAAATAATCCTCTTTGCTTTATAAAATACCCAGGTTTAAGTATTCCATTATAGCAACACTAAATGGATTAAGACATACAACTAGAACCCAAAGTACATTGACAGTATTTCATGCTTGATACTTATTTGTTTAATAAGCTCAACACTAAATTAGGAGAACATGTAGAGGAAAAATCCAAAGGAATAATTTGGAATTATGCCACAGATTTAACACACAGTTCACTGAACGTAGTAAAACTTTCCCATGGCGGAACATAGGCCGTGTGTATGCAAGTGCAGTTAAATCAAACAGAACTACATTTTTTGGACGTGGCTGATTCACTGCTGCTTATCTACAAAGCCACAGGATGGCAACAGAGAAATTCCTGTTGTGTAACTATTGTCCAAATGGTCTTATGGAAAAAAAATGTGACCAGATGTTTTGGTTCCAGTCCAATTTGCCTGTGATCTGGGCACATTTACGCATTAGGATAGCCCATATTCATGATGGCTACGAGTACATACACCTTTCATGACCTGAAAGGTGTATCTTTTCAGCCTCAGCTCCCACACTACTGTCACTCCTCCCCTCCTTCAGACCAGGACCTTTAAAAAAAATAAAAATAGAAGCAAATAATCACTGGATACCTACCATGCACGAGAAGCTGTACTGTGTCCTACAGTTATAACAGGGATAGAAACAGATCACTTCTCCATAGAGCTTACATTCTAATGAAGGAACAGTTACTAGACAAGAAAAGGTATAGTGTGTATGGCAGGGATGACCTTCTGTCCACCAAATTTCCAGAGAGGAGTTGTCCCTGGCAGGCAGTGACCCCAGCAGGGACTGAATTTTCCAGTTTCCACTGCAACCAGCTGTGTCCACATGACTAATTCTTACCAATGCAATGTGAGTAGAAGTGATATGTGTCACTTACAGGACAGGGTTTTGTAAGAGCTTGATGTGCCTCCTCCATTTACTATTCTTTCTCTGGTTTCTGCTAGACACAGAGTACACCAAAGCCCTGAAGGCAGAGCCTCAAGATGGAAGGACCTGAGTGTCTGATCCTTCAGGTTGGAAGGAAAACCAACTCCAATTAGGAACATTAGCATTGAACTATAAGGAAGCATGTAAAATATCTACAATGTATTCAACTGCAAAAATGTTGGAGCTAATGTTTGCAGGTTCCATCACTAACCTAACTAACACAGTATGTCACGTGGCCATAGGCACCATGGAGAAAAATAATGCATAGCTGAGTAATGGCAAATGTGATGGTGGGGAGAGCTGCTAATCTAAACGAAGTGGTCAAGGAAGACCTCACTGATCCATTAACATGAGTAGAGACTGGAAGGAAGGAAGAAAGCAGGTAATGTGAAACTCTTGGGTAAAACTTTGCAGAAAGAAGGAACAGTGAGCCTATGGGTCCCAAGAAGGAAACATACCCACTATGTTTAAGGAACCTCAAAGAGGCCAGGGCACCTGGAGTGCAGTGAACAATGAGAAGGCTGGTAGGAGATGAGGTCAGAGAGCAAACAGGGGTCCCATCACCCAGTACCTTCTAGGCCATGGTAACATCTTTAGGTGTTGTTCTGAATGAGATGGAATTTTGGTGGGGGGTTTTGAGCAGAAGAGTGACAAAATATTCTTATTTTCATTGTAAGATTACCGTCATATTGAGTTGAGACTATGCTGTGCAGGTGTGGAGACGCAAGAGCAGAAGTAGTTAGGAGGCTGTTATAACGATCCAAGAAGCAGAACTAGTGGCTCGGACTAGGGTGTTGGTCATAGAGATGACAAAAATGGTCAGATTTGGGGCATTTACTGAGTATGAAGTTGACAGGATTTGGTGATGGATTAGAAGTGAGGGTGAGAAAATGTGAGAAACAGGCTTGAGGTAACAATAAGCAGTTCTAAGTTTGAGGTACCTTTCAGAGATCCAAATGGAAACATCGGGCAGGCAGATTGTTTAGCCTGGAGTTCAGTGAAGAGATCCAGGCTGGAAAAGGAAGAGGGGAAAGGAAGTAATCAGTGTATTACAACATTTAAATCCATGAGGCTAGGTAAGATCATCTAAGAAATAAATATGCACACAGAAAACAAAGGTCTAGGGACTAAGCCCTGAGGCCTCTGTCATCATTTAGAGGTTGGTGAGAAGAGGAGGATGGAGCAAAGGAAACTGAGGAAGAGCAGCCCATGAAAAAGAAGAAATGCTGGGAGAATTTTGGTCTCCAAAGGAAATAAAGTATTTCAAGGAAGGAGAATGATCAATATCAAACATTGTTTTAATAGGTAAGAAAATGTAGATTGGATCTCCTATGAGATTTAACAACATCCAGGTCTTGGTTAATGATAAGAAAAATTTCAGGGAGGTGATTAAGGGAAATAACAGATTAGAATAGGTTTAAAAGAATGGAAATAAATGCAACTAAAATTGACAGACACATCTTTAATGAAGTTTTGCTATAAAGGAGAGTAAGGTAACAAAGATATCTATAGGCATGTGGGGTCAAGAGTGCTGATTTTTAAGATGGGAGATATTGCAATATATTTCAGGATGATGAAAACGATTTCATAGAGGGAGAAATTAACGATGGAAGAAAGAACCAAAAAAAAAAAAAAAAAAAAAACTACTGGAGCCATGTCCTTGAAGAGGGGAAAGACAGCATGCACAGGTAAAGTAGTGGTTTTCGATAGGAGCAGGGAGAGCTCATGCGTAGCAGTGGGAGGGAACGTAGAGTCTGCGGGCTCAGATACAGGCTTGTGGAAAGATGCAGTGTGAGGGAGTGCAGAGTCTCTTGGGGCTGCTTCTATTTTCTCATTGACATCAGAGGCTAAGTTTTCATATAAGAGTGAGGATGGTGTTTTGAGGAGAGAGTAGAAGGTGTCAAATGGTTTAGGAGCACAGGGGCTAGGAAAGTGTTGTAGGGTGGCCTGGCTCCCCTGAGAGCTCTCTTGCGTCTACTGGTCCCAAATAAGACCAGAGCACTTGGATACGTCCCCTTGTCCAGCCAAAGGCAGCTGCTTAAGCATATGGTGGAGTAGACAGAGTTCCAGCAAATCAGAGTTGCGGGTTATTGAGTCTTTAAGATAAAGTTAGAGAAGGGTGGGGACATTGAGGGTCTTTACCAGAAAATGATGTTAATGATGACTCATGGGATTTAATTTGAGCAACTCAGGTTACAAAGGGAGTAAGACGCAGTGGAAGGCTGGAGGGTTTGAGGAATTCCTGGCCGTGGCATGGTAAAAGAATTATTTAAGTCAAGGTACTAGAGGCCATAATCTGGAAGCATGTGATCTGGGCTGGAGGGAGGGTGGTCTGGCAGTGAGGCAGCCACATCAGATGACTGACTACTCCCTGAAGCTCAGGGCATTTCAAACTTACTTTGAAATTTGCTCTTGCTATTCCTTTCTTTGGAATAATTTTGAATCTCTTCTTTGGTTCTTACTCATTCCTCAAGCCCTAGGTCAGATGGTACCCTCTCGTGCAGCCTCCCCTGATCCTCCAAATCAAAATTAATTGCCTTCTCTACTGTGCTCACATAATGTGTTTTACTCACTTTTAGTATGAAATTCATCACATTGTATCATCATCTATTTACTAGTCCTGCTCTCCACAGCTCACGATCTTGAAGAGGATGAGAGAACATTCCACCCACCTCCCGGCACATTCCCAGTGCATGGCCGAGAGGCTGGCTCATAGCTGACTCATCACCACCCCTCCCCAGGGGTTGTAGCCTCTCCTGCCCCTCTTTAATCCATTTTCCAGACTGCAGTGAAAGTGATTTCCTGAAAAGTGTAAATTAGATCATGTTATCCCTCTGCGTTGAACTCTTAATAGACTTTCCAATTGCTCTTCTGATGAAGACCAAATTCTTTCCACGGGATACATGGCCCTGCAGGATTCGGCTTGCACTTGCCTCTCTGGCTTCGCTGCATACCAGTCTCCCTCTGTGCTTTCCTCTCCAGCTACCCTGATCTTCTAGGACTTCCAAAGTGCAGTGTTTTCCCTGAAACCAGGTCTTTTCGAGTGTCCTCCCTGCAAACAGTTTTCTCAAGTGCATTTCCCTCTGTCTGGTACTCTTCTTCCTCTTCAGATAGCAAATCAGATACTGCCTCCTCAGGAATGCTTTCGCTGAGCCCCACGCTGGGTGCAGATGCTTTATTACACAGGCGGGAAGGACCCCAGCCTTTGTCACACCTCTTAGTAGCTTGTATAATTACACGGTCGCGTGTGTGGTTATTTAGATTCATGCTTGCTCCAATGCTAGTCTAGGAGCCCTGTGAGGATAATGACCACAGGACTTTGGTCTTTACTGAATTCCCAGCATCCAATGCAGTGCCTGACTCATGAAAGCACTTCATAAATATTTTCTCACTGAATGTATTAAATTAATAAATAGATGGGTCTAATGTTTTACTTAATATTCTGTAAAATATATCAAATTTGGTTCCCCAAGTACTTACAGTTCCTGTACCAAAAAAGAATGCAATCACACACACACACACACACACACACACACACACACACACTCACGGCTTAATGAGTTTTCACACAGGTCTTTAAAAAACATAACCAGACATGTCAGACTGTAATTTATAACTTACAAGGTAAGCCTAATTATTAAAATGAAGATGACACATATGTGGCTAAACCAAGTGCCATCCCACGTGAATGTGACTTATCCGGAAACCTAGTTGCTCCACATATTTCAGAGCACACCTCAGGGCCTGAATCAATGCTTATTTGGCTGGTGCCATGGCTCATGCCTGCAATCCCAGCACTTTGGGAGGCCAAGGCGGGCAGATCACCTGAGGTCAGGAGGTCGAGACCAGCTTGGCCAACATGGTGAAACCCCATCTCTACTAAAAATACAAAAATTAGCTGGGCATAGTGGCAGGTGCCTGTAATCTCAGCTACTTCGGAGGCTGAGGCAGGAGAATCACTTGAGCCCAGGAGGCAGAGGTTGC
>NW_016107821.1:116559-125646 GCF_001604975.1 Cebus imitator | reverse complement strand
AAAATGAAAGGCAAGTCTATTTTGGGAGTGGAGTCAATGAACAGTCATTCCCGAAGCCTATCCCATAAAGTGAAAGGTGGGCTCTACTTGTCACTTTCCATATCTTAATAGAATTTTCCAGACTATAAACACTAGCATGGTAAGAAAAAATATATTGTCTCTTTAGGGAAAATACCCATTTGGTCACTTTCTCTCTCCTATACACCAGAAGTATACATAGACATTTTAAGTGTGCAAAATAGTCAAAATAACAGTCTTACATAATATATTTATTTGTCAATTTTTAGTTGTTTTTTAATCAAGAAAGGCAATACAAATACAAAAATCCCATATTTTTTTCTATTTACAAAAACATTTTCTACCAACTACTTTGAAGAAATATTCTAACTTTTATAATAGACATTTTTAACTAAAGTATAAATAGTCTAATGAACCTCCTTTACCTGCCACTGTCAACATTCAGTAACTGTCAACATTCCGCCAGTATTCTTTCATTGGAAGAAATTTAAGAAGGGTGGAACACAGGTCAAATTCAAGGAGCTGGTCAGCAGAATTGCCCAAAACAATCTCCTCACCATTCTTCTTCATCTGTTCCGCTAGCCCTTCTCTGACCCAACTAGAGATCAACTGGTTTTTATGAACCAAATGGACTGCGCTTAGAACCATCATCATGGCAAACAGAAGAGGGCTTCTCATAACCTTGGTTAGGAATCTCCAAAGTCATCTTACTCTTTAGCACAAGACACATATCAGAAGCATCTTGGGATGACTCTGACATCAATACATTCAAGATCAATTTTAGTAATTGGCGTACTACTCAGAGTCTGATACAGACATACTGGTGACTCATAATTTCTTTTTTTGCCCAGGCTACTTTATCCATACACATAAAATGTAGTTCAGTTGCAGCTGTTAAAATTTACAAATATACATCAATTTTGTGATGCTGTGTTTGAACTGATATTGGTAATGTTACTGTTTTTATGTTCATGGTCGGTCTAATAATTTTTATATTTTGGCTCATGTTAGAAATTACTCAACTTTGGCTAATATCCTGATTTTTCCATAATTTTTGGTCAAGCATATTAAACATTTGGCTTGACTAAGGGAAGACAGAAATGGACATAAGAAACACTAAGCCTTAGAGTAACGCAAGAAATAGACTTTCTGCATTGTTCCAGGAGAAAAGAGAAGACATTAGAACTTACATTGAATTTGGTCTAGTAACCTCGATAAAAGGGTTTACTCTGCTCTGAACTTGCAGTCTGCAGCACCCGTGGCTGGACTTTCCACCCTGAATTCAGCCCCTTAATGACTGAGCTTGCTGGCAGGCACCCAGTCTCTCAGCTGAAGGTTACACCTCAGACTCTACACTCTCCTAGCTTCCTAATTTCTCATTTTGGTTAAGTATACCTGCAGAGATGACTTGCACTGACTCCCATTTACACGTACCCTGATTCGGGGCTACATCCACTTTTCTTAATATACACATGATTATCACTTAAACCACTTTAAGTTGCCAACCAAAATTTTTCTTATGTAAATTCCTACTCCTAACACAACTAAACCTTTATCACCTTTAAAGTCCTCCAGATAAGTCCATCTCGTAAACTCCTTAGTCTTAGATAACCTAGGAATGAGAATGTCCTGGGTCCTAATGAGAGTATCTCAACTTCTGCTCATTTGTTCATTCAACAAATGGTAACATGTTTAAGGCACTAGAAGTTGCTATCAACCCACATACTTACGGCCCTGCAGAAGGAGAGTCTTTGACACAGAAGGATGATACCTTGACAGGTGTTAGCTCTTTTCCACCTGACTTTCCATTAATGACATGCCATAAACCTCCCCTTGACACCTAGCTCCAGCATACGTCTTACAACTGTCTGAGTGAATCTTTGATAACATTGCTTTGTCCAGGAAGGTAACCTCACAAATAGGCTGTTCTTATTTCCACACATCTCAAATTCATCAAGTATGAAGCTTCAGAAATGACACCTGATGTGGCAGATGTTCCTCTAAGCCTCCCCATGGATGTCATAAACCCTCACCCCCAACCCTTCAATCTCTCAGAGGTTCTAACACCTGCTTAATGCTAGTGAACTCAGGCATATTCTTCATCTCTGAACCTCAAGAGGCAAATACGCTTTCCAATGCACATGGGAGAGGCAGGGGATGATGAATGAAGCAGCCAGCGCAGAGCTCCCACTGAGAGGCAGAGGTGCCCTGAGGCTGCTTTCCTGACAATAACCCCAGGTCTAGTGGGACTGGAGCCCCAACAAAAACCAAGGGCAGATCCCAGAAGAAAACCATTCTTTACCCTCTTCTCAAGATTGGGACGAACACTCTGTTCACACTAATTCTGCATCTGGAATTTGGGCCTAGACATGCCACGAAGCCTTCTCCTCTTTCATGGCTCTGCTTCTCTCCAGACAACAGCGGCAACTATCTCAGAAACTCTGGCAGTCCCTGTTAAGGGAGAGACCCAGGAAACAAGGCAAGTTTCTGGTTTTCTGGAGCTTCCAAGCACTTGCTGAAATCTTCTCTACCACCTTAAAAGCTTTAGCTGGCTTAGGAAAGCCTTACCAAGTACACAGAGATTTCTTGGATCATTTTCAATTACTAAGGGAAGGTACCAATTGTTAAAGAAAATGAAAAATGCCCACAATGACTGTTAAGTCTTTTCATTCCCTACTCTAGGTAATTTGTTCTGATTATTCCAAAAAGACAAGACGACACACTAGGGAAGCAGAAAGATAAAAGGGGGAAATCTGTTTCCTGCTGAGGCCATATCAGAGCTCAACTCGTGTTTGGAAGCAAAGGCAAATTTTTTTCCCCACACTAATGAAGTCTTGTTAACCATGAACCCTGGGGCTGAACTGATCTAGTGAGAGGAGTTATTTCTGGGGTGCTGGAGGAGGTTTAGTGGGGGATTGGTACATTCAGAGGTTATTATCATTCTTTTCTTCTTAAAGCAAGAGAACTTAAATATTTACTAAAAACTGTTCTCACTGGGGTATAGAAAGGAACTGGAAGAACAAAATTGAAGTCCATCATGTCTTTCAGATAGAAATATATATGACCCATATTTGTAAGAGAGAGAACTACGCCTTGCTTCTTTTTCCCCCCCGATTTTGCCAGTTCTCTTTGTCAGCAACTCTCTTGCCCTATTGGGATAACGTTTTAACTGTGGTATGTAGGTTAGAAGCATGCTATTTGTTTACAAGGAATAAATGGTTGTTACAATGACTGTAAAAAGCAACAAACAAATCACCTTCAGGACTGGCCACGAAAAGCAGTAAGTCTTTCTATGTGTTGAAACAATCTGGGCTCCACTAACAGTAAACACAAGGCAGAGACATGGATCTGGGTGTGTCCTCTGGGTTGTTGGCAGGGATTGACACAGTTACAGAATTTGATCCACCCCATATTCTTGCCTTGGAGTTTAATTTCCATATAACTGAAAACATCTGAAGCAAACACAGAGAGAAGCACTGCTGGACAGACCCGTAATACAAGAGTAGGCAAAAAAAAAAAAAAAAAAGAGTAGCTCAAACTCAACAGCTAGGTGTTTGATGTCATTCAATGATTCAGTTATGATTTAAGCAAGCTTCGGTGTCAAATATGGTAACCTGCATGAGAGAGTGCAGTGTAGAGCTGACCTCAAGCACAAGGACATAGTTCTAGAACGACAGACCCTGAAAAAAATTGATCATGGAAAAAAATAGAATTTTTCCTGGAGAAGCTTATGTTTAGATATCAGATACGTAAAAGACTGATCTATATGTATAGCCTCTAAGAGTCTTTCCAGCTCTACCATTTACTGTGTACATAAACAGGAAATGCTGAGGCCCAGCAGGCATACCAATGCATACAGGTGTACTGTTATTCATTTGATTCTTACTCCATATGCTTTACAGAGTCTAATTATCTAAATGAGATTTGGTCAAATAAAAATTGTCATTTCTGTACAAAGAGTATATGTTTACATAAAAGGCAATACATATATCTAAAGTTTTCATTAAAATGGAAAAATAAAAAAAGTAATTGGAGAGATTTTAGAAAGCACCTGGTCCAGGATTTCTTTGTTTTCCAAATAAGGAAACAGGGAATCTCAGAGGTCTGTTCCTTCCAGGCCTCATTCCAAGGAGGGGCAGATCTGGAACTAGAGCCCAGGCCTTCAGGCTGTCGAGCCTCTGTGGTCCAGGGCTTGGGTTGAGGGGTAGGGGTAGGGCAATAAATCTCATTCGCCAAATAAGGAAACAGCGTCATCTAGTGGCAATTTATCAGAGTATTGCAGACATGCTGTTATTCCATAGACACGGGGGATGAGAAACATCTCTCTCTCCTATCTCTGCTGTCCCTAATTTCCCAAGACAACATTTCTGGACCATTTTCTCTTCCCCGTGTTTCCAAAGCCCAAGACTCTCCCAGTGGGGACCCCTCCTACAACCCATCACCCCACAGCCTATTTCCGTCTCTTCTCTGCCAAACTTTCCAACACATCCCCAGGAATCAATCATCTGCCTTAATCAACAGCCATTGGGGCTGTTGGCCTTTGAGTGTTTCTCGGTTCACATTTTCAGCAAAATAACCCTGTTAACCATGGCTTCAGGCCTTTACCCATTGGTGTAGCAAATCAATTCCATCATCTCTAATGAAGATCCAGATACTGCTTTTCATTCAGCCACACTGAGATGATCCTTGTTTTTCCCCTGCTACCATCAAGTTAGGACACTTGGGTTGCTTTTGAAATAATTCATCAGGGTATTTCCCAGGACAGTTCCGTGACCAATCATGTGGACAAGCTTCAGTCAAATATATCTATTTACTCACCTTTCTCCTTCTCAATCATGTGCCAATCCCACTATGTTCAAAGGGCCAGACATTCCCCCACCCTCAGGACCTTAACTTAGGAGGTATTAAATAGAAAAAAATATATGTTTTATTAAATATTAAATATATTTTTTATTAAACATATGTTTTACTAAATATTAAACAAACTTAGGAGGTATTAAATAGAAAACAAAATATGTTAACAAGTAATTGTCCCATATGATAAACATTCCATTATAAGAAAGCACAAAGGGAAGGGGGAAATTCATTCTGCTGAGGTTAGAAAAAGCTGCACACAAGAGGAAATACTAGATTTGAGTTTTGAAGGAGATAGATGGGCCTTTGGTTTCTAAAGAAATGGGTGTGGCGTGCTAGGCAGGGAGAATGGCAAGGGCGAAGGTCAGGAGTCCGGAGAGCACAGCTTGTGATAAAGGATGAGGGCCCAAGAAGAAGATGGGTGGGAAGTGATGTGGAAGGCAGTTCAGGACTGGAACAAAAAGATGCTTAGATGCCATCCCAGAAAACTTGGATATTAGATGCAATTAGACACCGTCAAATTTCGGGCCACAGCAAAAAGACTCTGTCTGAAGTCTCCAGGTAGTAAACTACTTTATTCTTCTCAGTCATTTTGAAGCTACTTTCTACATAAAATTGTCCCCTCCTTTCACGGCTTGTGAAACAGAGGCCCTGAAAATGAATTATTTGTCAATGCAGGGAAAAGAACTTAGATCTGTTGGCTCCCAGCTCATTTCTTTGTAGTGAAGAGTTAGCTAAGAGCATGAAATGCTTATTAGAAGAATTAAAAAATTTTAAATTAGAAAACCTAGTAGGTCTTCCTCTGATTTTTGTTCCTGTAAAAATCCTTTGAAAGTATTAAATATATATAATTGTCTTTTAATCATATTCCCCTGATCCAATCTGGGCCTGCTATACAAATGAGAAAATAATCCAACAGGCATTCTATTTGAAAGCACTGATGTAAGAAAAAATTTTCAGACTAAAAGAGATAAAAGGAGCAAATGTAAACCACCATTGGCTGAAGAATAAAACATCAGAAAAGAGAAAGATTTGTAAAGTTGTCTAGGAAATTGATTCCATTGGTTTCATGAGGACATCAGTCACACTGATTCACATTTTCAGCAAAATAACCCTGTTAACCATGGCTTACCGAAACTCCAAGGGTTCAGTCTAGGTCTTGCTGCTGGCTGCACAGAAAGCCAATTACTGAGACAATGAGTACTGCCAAGGAAGAAGGCTTTAATTGGGTGCTACATCCTAGAAGACGGGGGTTCAGTCTCAAACCCATTTCCCTGGCCAGGCATGGTGCCTCATGCCTGTAATCTCAACTTTTAGGGGCTGAGGCAGGTGGATCGCCTGAGGTCAGGAGTTCAAGACCAGTCTGGCCAACATGGTAAACCCCACCTCTACTAAAACTGCAGAAATTAGCCAGGCATGGTAGCAAACCTCTGTAGTCCCAGCTACTTGGAAGGCTGAGGCAGGAGAATCACTTGAACCTGGGAGGCAGAAGTTGCAGTAAGCTGACATCGTGACACTGCACTCCAGCCTGGGTGATAGAGCAACACTCCACCTCAAAAAAAGAAAAAAATCCATCTCCCTCACCAACTAAAACAAGGGCTTATATAGCAGGGAAGAAATGTAGCAATGTGTAAGAAAACAGGAACTAGGGAGGGGCAAAGAAGAAATCATGATGTATGGGGGTCAGGCATCTCATTGTCTGGATCTGGTGACCTGGTGAGTTTCAGTTCTTTGATACTTTTTTGGGGGGAGGTCTGAAGGTCCTTTCCTAAGGAAGGAACTCAGATAAAACAAATATTAGTTTCAAGCTTTAAGACTAGAAGGGCCAATTTCTATGTTTATCGAAAATAACTGTCTATGAGACCACTGGGTCAGTTTTGATGCCAGAAAAAGTTAGTAAGTAAATGTCATTAAAAGACAATCATGGCAACCAATTCTAACTTGGCCATTTAGAAGCCAGCTTTCTAAGTCAGGTGCAGGGGCTCATACTTGTAATCCCAACACTTTGGGAAGCCAAGGCAAGGGGGATTACTTGAAGCTAGATTTCAAGACCAGCCTGGGCAACAAAAAGAGACCCCATCTCCACAAAAGTAAAAAATAAAAATAAATCATCCAGGCATGGTGGCACACGCCTGTATCCCCAGTTACTCAAGAGGCTGAGGTGGGAGGATGGCCTGAGCCCAGAAGTTCAAGCCTACAGTGAACTATGATCATGCCACTATATTCCAGCCTGGAAGACAGAACCAGGCTCAGTCTCTAAAAAATGAAAGAGGGGAAAAAAGAAAACAAAAGAAGGAGAGGTGAGAGGGGAAAGACGAGGGGAGGGGAAAATCTTTCTGTTTCTGAAATTGGTCAGTGTTTTATTCCTGCTTTGCTTATACAAGCAGATTATCTACTTGCTAAAATCTTGACTCAAAAGGCAACCCTGCCACTCTAGCTCTTGTTTCTCTTATTAGCTATATTTATTCAAGTATCAGGTCTTGCAAAGCTCTACTCCATTTTTCAGGTCTTGGCAATAGATAATACAATATATGTGTCTGGGATGACATTTTTCTCCAAATGAATGCCAGATATTTCACACAGAGCTAAAACTAAAATCATATGATGTGGTGCACTGGCCAATGCGGCTACTGTAGTATTTTATGTCAAGGCTAGCATTCCGCTCATCATTCATCAAGTGAACACCCAGTGGGATAGGGAACAAAATGAACTGTCATGCTTCTGAAGCTGCCAGGCCACCAAGGACAACCAAACTTACACAGCTTCTCCGTGGCCCAGCTCAGGAGTCAAATCGTAGCTATGGGCATGTCCTTTCCAAATTCTCCTCCCAGAAAAGTAGTAGCCCAGGCTGACCACAGGGAGGTGGGAATGACCTGAGGTTCGGCTGCCTCCCCAGCTTTCTGCTCCCATGTAGCCAGCTCGCCTGGCACCCTGCCCTCCTCTGAGTCACCCCTGGAGGCTCTACTCCTCTCAGAAGCCCGGATTATATATCCAACATCCACACTGGACCTCTATCTGTTGTCAACAGAGCCAAATGACCATGGAACCCACAATCTGGAGAACCTGGTCTCCATACCTGGGCTTCTGAGAGAGAGTGTTGGTTCTATGGTTTCAACTGCTCAACAAATAAGCAATGAAAACTCTACACATTCAGAAAAGAGGGTGGGTCTGAGTGAACTGAGATTGTAGGTCTGCTAAGAGCCCTGGCCCAGATGCAAGTACATTACATGGCAGAGCTGCTGGCCCTCAGGTGGGCTGTGACAAGGTGGGAGCCGTTACCAGGGAAGATTGTTTCACATTCATCAGAGCCACCTTTGGGGAGAAACATGCATGGGAAACAAGTTTAACTGAACAATTGTAAGAAGTCAGAACATAAATGGAGACCTACCATGAGCCTGGCACTGTGCTAGGCAATGATCATGGTCCCACTCTTATAAAACTTGCAGGTGACACAGCAAAAAAAAAAAAAAAAAATTAGAATAATGAACCAGTCTAGAGTCCAGCTCAGAAAGGCGCTCTTAGAGGAAGCAGTATTTAAATAGAGACTAAGAAAAAAAGAGGTAGAAGGAACCACAATTCTGAAGGCACAAGAACAAAGGGATGAATCCCAGAAAGCATTGGACATCTTTGACTGACCTAGGCAGGGCTGCTGTTATTGAAGAGCTGAGATTCCATCTGCCATTATGCCATTATACAGGCTGCTGAACTGTACAAAATATGGTCCCAAAGCCTCATTCAGGTTTGGCCAGTACATGTCTCAGGAGCATCTTAGAAGGGGTATTATGATATCTCGGGTATCTGCAAACTATGGCTCACCACCAGAATTTGTAAATAAGTTTTATGGAAACACAGACATGGTCATTCATTTACATATTCTCCATGGCTGCTTTTATACTACAATGTCAGAATTGAGTAGCTGAGAGAGAGAAAGTATGGCCCGTAAGGCCTATAATATTTACTATCTGGCTCTGTATAGAAAAAGTTTGCCATCTGTATTAGTCCTTTTTTACATTGCTATAAAGATACTACCCAAGACTGGGTAATTCATAAACAATGGAGTTTTAACTGACTCACAGTTCCACATGGCTTGGAGAGGCCTCAGGAAACTTACAATTGTGGCGGAAAGGGAAGCAGGTACCTTCCTCACCAAGTGGCAGGAGAGAGAGAGACAATGTGTGAAAGAGGAACTGTCAAACACTTAAACCATGAGATCTC
>NW_016107821.1:94631-116262 GCF_001604975.1 Cebus imitator | reverse complement strand
TCTCATGAAAATTCATGCACTGTCATGAGAACAGCATGGGAAAACCACTCCCATGATCCAATCACCTCCCACCTGCTCCCTCCCTCAAAATGGGGGATTATGAGGATTACAATTTGAAATGAGATTTGGGTGGGGACACAGAGCCCAACTGTATCACCATCCCCTGCCGCAGCTGATAGAGCCTGTAGGAACTGAGTTCATGAAATGTCAGGATAGGGTTCTTGAGTAGATCGCAGCCAGGCCAACTAGTAGTCCTCATGCCAAACATTAGATACTTAAGACAGTCAAGGACAAGAAACTTCACAGGGTCACATGCTAGCTCTTGAGAGATGGAGAGCCTGATGAACCCTTCCATCAGGTGGCATCCACTTATTTCTGGAGAGCACCAATATCAGGCTCAGAAAATTATACCCACCTATCAGGGAAGAACCCACTGCTCTAGCATGATTTCACAACAGCACTCCAATAAATGGGTCCATTTTTCTTTCTCTACAACTGAAAATGCCTTCCTACAATGGACAAGCTTGACTGGCATCTGTGGCATGATGGCTACAGTGAAGGTGGAAGCTAGTGGAGACAGAGGCATTGCTTCCAACAGAGGCTGAGGGAATGGCTCTCCAGAAGATAGCTGCATGGTAGGATAATTCAGCCTGCAGCAGGGGCAGCTGGAGATAAAACACAGTGACATGGTTTTCCCACAGACCACTGGTTTCCTCAAGCGGGAGGTAATGAGGTCCATGCCTCCCAGGAAATAGAAGTGGAGTCCGACTGACCACACTTTGGTCCATGATGCAACCCAACATCTCCAAGTCTAGCATTTCAGCACAATGGCAACCAACTCTTCATGAGACTGAGAGCTGGGGTGCCATGCAGGCAGGAGCAATGAGGTAGGAGAGCATCCCAAAACTAGGCACTGATAACGGGAACTTTACCCAGTAGAGGCTGGCCACCCAACATGGCAATGGGCCCATATTGTGGGTGTCAGAAGGTTGTGGGCACTTACAGGCAAAAAGAGAATCCTCCTGTGAGAGGAGAAAAAACAGAAAATCATCATGTCTGGAGAGGGCAGGAATGAATGGTAAAGAGGAGTTTTATTCGCATACTATGAGCTTTAGGAAGGCTGGACCATTCAGGGCATTGGGGCACTCTCAGGAGACCTTTCCAGGGCTTTCCCTGTAGTGCCAGTTTACATTGTATTTTTGTTTCGAGGTTTGATGCTTTGGCAGTGCATCCATCCTCCCCATCCCACCTTGTAACCATGCAGCCTGTGGCTTGTATTGTTGGCCATCTCTTGCCAGGGGGAGCCATGGTGTTCTGTGATGCTAGAGCAGCTGGCTGCCCTATAACTAGAAGGTTCCTGTAAGCCACAGGCAGAATGTCTTCCTACCTCATGTCCAGCCAGCAGTGGTCACTATCCAGGGAGGAGGGTGCGAAGCACACCCCTCGTGTTCCCTCGAACTTAGAACACTCAGCTCTGTGAAACCAGCCAGGATTGAAGGTGGACTCCCCGAGCAAGGACCATGTTCCAGCCACAGACACAGCACCCGACAAGAAGTTAATGATAAATTCACACCACTGGCAATGAAGGGATTGAATGTCTGAACTCCTCTCCCAGACAAACGAGAGCTTGGGTTGTCACACACAGGCCAGGTAGGACCAGGAGTGATTGGGTGCTGGCCCATGGACCATGGAACTGAGAATGAGCAAGGCCAGACTGATCACCAAGCAGGGAGCCCACATGAAATAGACACTGCCAAGGGCAAGGCGGAAATGTGATCCATAAATATTGTAGGCAGGAAGTTAGAAATCGGAAATGCTAGGTGAGTGCTAGAAGCTAGAACTCAGAAAGAACCCCCAGGGCTGCTGGTGCACAGCTGTGGCCTTCTCCATAGGTCAGTGGACAGGCTGTCAGGCAGGGCAAGCCAGGCATCTGGTGAGTCATGGCCTGTTAACACTACCAGAAATCCTGGGTGTTAATGAAGAGCAGAAACTGTAGATTCCAGTTCAGTGTTATGCAAGGTTGGACAGAGTTCTGGCTTGTGAATTGAGCCACCTAAGACCATTTCTTTTTTTTCTTTTAGTTCCCCCCCTCCCCCCTTCCCCCCCCCCCCACCAAGATGGAGTCTTGCCCTGTAGCCCAGGCTGCAATGCAGTGGCGTGATCTCGGCTCACTGCAACCTCCCCCTCCCAGGTCCTGGTTCAAGCAATTCTCCTACCTTGGCCTCCCATGTAGCTGGGATTACAGGCACAAGCCACCATGCCCAGCTAATTTTTTTATTTTTTTAGTAGACACGGGGTTTCACCATGTTGGCCAGTCTGGTCTTGAACTCCTGACCTCGTGATCCAATCACTGCAGCCTCCCAAAGTGCTGGGATTACAGGCGTGAGCCACCACACCCAGCTTCCATTTCTTACTTAACAGGGAGAAGCAATTTCCAACCCCAGTCTTCATGATCTCTGACATAGAGATTCAGCCTCAAGGGGAGGATGAGATGAAGTCAAGAGTGTCTGCAGGTCACCTATAGTGAGCTGCTTGGAGAAATATTTTATATTATTGAGCTGTCAGATTTTTTAAATCTGCAGCCAACGTTCAGGTTGCTGATGAAAAAGTCCACATATATTTAGTGTAAAAGGCTTTGCAAAAGGAGTCAGAAAATCTGACTCTGGCTCTGCCACTGATTAAATCCTCCATTTTCCAGTCTGTGGTGTCTTCCAGAACTAATATCCTACAATTATTCATAAATCAAGCTGTATATTGTGATGAAGCATGCTGGCAAAAGACGGGTCCATATGGGCTCGTATAATCCCCCTAAAATCAATTATTAATGAAGTCTTCAGCTGGCAGATGATGCATGCAAGGACTGATCTGGTGCCAACAATGTGATCTTCTGTTCCCATTTACAAATCAAGGCTATTGTAATCAATAAAGCTTTGTTAAACATTACTAAGGGAGTGGGCAAATGGTACAGAGTTAATAACCTATTACACATGCTTTTTCTTCTTGATGTAAAATTTCCCCTTCTCTCTGCTGAATCTTTTTTCTGCCACAATAGATGCCTATACTAAACATACTCTAATTTACTTATCTCTAATATTAGGCATTATTTATTTTTTATTATTTATGCTACAACTCAGAGAAAGTCATTTCATATTGATTCCTGGAACTGGCCCCAGTTTTGTTGCTAGAATAGTAAGTAGGGGTTTAGCCAGCATAAGTGAATTGGAAAGTTTTTGATATTTCAGAAAAGACCAAGAAATGTTAACTAAATTATTTATTGGCTCATGGTGAAAGCTACTCATTGAACAACTATATGATACATTTTGGTATTTGTTTGAGTCAGAAAAATTATCATCTACTAATGATACAAAAAGTTTAGATTGGGGTCAGACATGGTGGCTCATGCCTGTAATCCCAGCACTTTCAGAGGCCAAGGCAGATGGATCATTCGAGGTCAGGAGAGGTCAGCCTGGCCAACATGGCGAAACCACATCTCTACTAAAAATACAGAAATTAGCCGGGCATGATGGCACGTGCCTATAATCCTTGCTACTTGGGAGGCTGAGGCAGGAGAATCACTTGAACCTGGAAGACAGAGGCTGCAGTGAGCCGAGATTGTGCCACTGTACTCCAGCCCAGGCGACTGAGTGAGACTCCATCTCAAAAAAAAATAAAAATTCTCTAGATTGGTGTTCTGTGTTCAGTTGCAGAAGCAGAGGATCAACTTGGACCAGAGTGCCCAGTGAAATCTCACTCATTGGGTCTCCACTACCTGAATGTGTGATTACTTTGATTTCTGAAGATTCAACACTAACTTAGTACTTTCATGCAAAAAGTGCCCAGGTAATGACAGTAACAGCTAACCCATCCAGAGAGCTTCTTTGTGCCTTCCCACATCTAACATCTTTACGTATTCCTTACAACAGCCTTGAGGGACACATTCTACTATCACTTCTAGTTTATGCATGGGAAAATTGAGAGAGTAACAATATTGTCTCAAAAATGGTAAACCCAGGCAGCCTCCTTCCAGGACCCCAGAACTTAGCACTTGTCCCTAATGTCCACTTGCATTTTGTTTTTGTAGCGAGCCTGTCATAGGCTGAAACTTCACATATTTAGAAACAGAGAATTCATGTTTCCTTTTTTTTTTTTTTTAATTGCACTTTAGGTTCTGGAGTACATGTACAGATCATTCAAGGTGTTGCTTGGTAAATACACGGCAAGGTGGTTTGCTGCCTCCATCCCCCCATCATCTATATCTGACATTTCTCCCCATGTTATCCCTCCCCACCTTCCCCACTGCCCGCTGTCCCTCCCCTAGTCCCCACCAACAGACCCCAGTGTGTGATGTTCCCCTCCCTGTGTCCACGTGTTCTCATTGTTCAACACCTGCCTGTGAGTGAAAACATGCAGTGTTTGATTTTCTGTTCTTGTGTCAGTTTGCTGAGAATGAAGGCTTCCAGATTCATCCAAGTCCCTACAAAGGACATGAACTCATCATTTTTTATGTAGTACTCCATGGTGTATATGTGCCACATTTTCTTTGTCCAGTCTATCACTGATGGGCATTTGGGTTGGTTCCAGGTCTTTGCTATTGTAAACAGTACCACAATGAACATACGTGCATATGTGTCTTTATGGTAGAATGATGTATAATCCTTTAGGTATATACGCAGTAATACCAGCACCAGAGGATCTTGGCATTGACAGAATCCACAGAGATGCCCAGTCCAATCCCTGCCATGTCCCCTTAAGGGGAGCGGCCATCCTCACTCTGCTTACCCCAGGGACAGGCACTCACTATATCCTGTAGCATTCTTCTCCCATCTCAGAGAACTGGGACAAATGAAAACGCATTTCTTTCCTTAAGCTGAAATACGCTTTTTCTTTTTCATTTTTCTTAGAGACAGGGTCTCACCGTCACCCAGGCTGGAGTGCAGTGGCCAATCTTGGCTCACTGCAGCCTTGAACTCTTGGGCTCAAACAATTGTCTTGCCCCCGTCCTCCTAGGTAGCTCAGACTAATACTCTGGCTAATTTTTAAATTTTTTGTAAAGATGGGGATCTCGTGATGGCTGGTCTCAAACATCTGATCTCAAGGGATTCTCCCACCTCGGCCTCGCCAAGTGATGGGATTACAGGCATAAGCCATGGCACCCAGCCTGATATATTATTTTCTATAATTTCACCTGCTGGCCAGAATTTTGCTCTTTGAAGCCACATGAAGACATGGATTCGTCTTCCTCTTAACACCTTTCAAACATCTGGAAGAATATTTATGCACCACCCTAAATCATATTTTTCCTGGCTCCTGGCTCATCACTCAAATGCCCCTCTTTCAAGATCCCATGAGACTGATTACCCCTCACCGGGTGAACTTTGTGGAAAACTTCATTTTAAATTTGAGGCTTGGAGACAAGGACAGTGTCAGAGGCCTCAAGGACTGCTTCACAACTGTGGACCCTTCTCTGGTGCTGACCTAGATCTAAAAGCCTTCGGCAGGGCTCATGGCCATGCCACACTGCCCACTCATAGCCAACTCGCCACCCACCCCTGCTCCAGGGGATGTTTTAAATACAATCCTCATTAAATCAAAGCTTCCCCATTATATATACATTTTTAAGTGTTTTTTGTTTTGTTTTGGTTTTTGGTTTTTTTTTTCACTGAGATGGAGTTTTACTCTTGTTGCCCAGGCTGGAGTGCAGTGGTGTGATCTCAGCTCGCTGCCACCTCCGCCTCCCAGGTTCAAGTGATTCTCCTGGCTCAGTCTCCCACGTAGCTGGGATTACAGGCACCCACCACCATGCTGGCTAATTTTTGTATTTTTAGTAGAGACAGGGGTTTCACCATGTTGGCCAGGCTGGTCTCAAATTCCTGACCTCAGGTGATCCACCCACTTCGGCCTCCCAGAGTGCTGGGATTACAGGTATGAGCCACCACACCCAGACTAGTTATCCTTTTAAACGCAAGTGTAGAATTTAGTATTTATCACTAACGGAGGGATCCCTCCTCAAGCCCAGAGACAGACAGAAATATTAGGGTGGGCAGTGGTAGGGAGGAAGGAAGAGAAAAATAGATTACTCTGTACTAATTTCACCCGAGGAAGCTTTTCTATGTACAGTAAAAAAATTCAAAGGACCTTTAATTAGCTCACAGATGTAAGGAGTTATTTGATAAGGGAAAAACAAAACAAAAAAGAGTTAGTATTTGCAGAGAGCTAAGCTGGACCCTAAAATAAAGTTAACCAAAGCTAAAGGTCTAACGACGCTCAGAGCCCAGGGCTATTTTCCTAGACTGTTTCCCTTGCAGAAAAGCAGTCAATTAGATGCTATAATTTTAGACATTTTTTGAAACAGGAGTCAACCTGAACGTCACAGATGCCAACCTGAAATTCGTGGTATGTGGGTCATTTTTTTTTGTCACATCAGACACTGTTTCCACACGCAACAGGTTGAATTTAGAGAAACTTGTTAATAGACTGGCAGTCAAAGCCAGAAGCAAGTCTGAAAGCTAGGCCGGTAGAAAACAAAATATCCCTTCATGACATTGGCAGAACCAACGAACACACAACCTCAAAAGTAAGGAAATGATTATTCATAGTTTTAGACAATAGTTCTCTATGTTGCATAAGCCGTGTTTAAATATTTCATAGCTACGCAATCAAGATCCCACAGGCAAACTACAGATTTTATGTGTACATACCAAAGGGGTTTAAAATATTAGTGTGTTTGAAGATGTTTTCCATTTTCCTCCCAAACATGTTCATATTCTTTAAAATCACACAACAGATTTCAAGTTTAAAAATCAGCAGGAAAAAATGGAACACAGTTTAAAATAATAAGAAAAAAAATGGACTAACATTTAGAACAGCAGCTTCTCCCTGTTTGTTGCAGGGTGGAACTAATTGTCTTGTTACGAAGCGGAAAGCTGACTTTAAATTATAAGGTAAAGAAGTGGTCATTATTCGACATTTTGAAACTTAGTGAGACAATATGAGATGCAAAAGGAACATCATAGAAAAGACCTTACTATTCTGTTGACTGCAATAAGTATCAAAAGCAATAGACCTAGGATGCCTATAACGCCTACCATCCCCAAGTGAGAGGGAAACTGAGTCAAATAACACTTTCCAAGGAAATGGAGGAATTAAAATGAGAACATATTCTTTTCTGACACTTCCTTATCTTTCTTCAAGGGCATTGTGTACAGGGAATTACTAAAGCTTGATATTCTCTGGCCATAATAATAGAAGGAATGAGAGCAGGACCCCTGGTGAGCTGAAAATCAGGAAGGAGTTGTAGGGAGAAGAGAGGCCAGTTTTCCCAGGTGTCCCACAGTGATATTTACTAAGACATCAATCTCCTTGACAAAGATGGATAACCTCTGTTTTCTGTCTCCCTAGGGCATAAAGGCACCCATGCCCATCCTATAACATTGGCCATGGGAATAAAAGAAAGAAAATGAGATTAGTACTTAACACACATGATTTATTTTAATTGATTTTTATACAGTTCCCATAAATATAGGTAGAAAGAAGTAAAACTCTCTTGCTATTATTTAGAGAATTTAATGATGGTTGCAGGGGAAATGTCATACTGAAAATTCTAAGTATCTAACAAAAAAGATATAAGCAGATTTTTTCCAAGAATAATCTATCCATGGGCAGTAAAATATATATATCAGAAAAAGAAAAATATGGATGTGCTTGTGCTTTGTGATTAAGTCACCCAGCTTTCTGTCTTCTCTTGTTCTATCCATCCTTTCTTCAATTTCTATTCCTACTAACTCCAGGAGGGTGTGATTTTCATTTTAGATACATTTTGAGCTTCACTCAATTGAAAACCATCCCTCAAATGCAAATCAAACATAGATTATGTAAATTCAGTTTGCATATAAATTCAGTTTGCAAAGGTCTCATTTTTTTTTAAATGAATCTGTGGATCCAAAGGTAATAAAAATATGTATTCTAGTCATCTCAGTTTTAACAAATATAAATATATCCATGAGATTAATGACCTATGAGTTTTGTTTGTTCTCCAAATGACTTAGGAATCTGGGAAGGAATGCTGTTGGAGGAGGTTTTGGCAAGGGTTTTGAGTGCAAAACACAAAAACACAATGGGAGTTGGAAAATATTTGGAAAACTCAAAAAACAACAGCTTGTGCTAATTCTCAGCTGATTTGTGGCTAGCTTTCACTTTCCACCTCAGTGGGACTAATGGCAAAAGAACACCAAGGGCCCTGTGGCCTGCTCTGGTGACAGATGTTTTATTCTAATGCCATTATTAAGAGAAACATGCACCATTGTGGCCTGAGATAGCCTTGTGTTTACTAGGAAACAGAAAATGCGGCAAGTAAGACAACCTTTATCTGCCATTAAAGACAATCAGACACAATATACCAACTTGTGAATATAGCTCCTCTGATGTGAGCCACATTTTCCAAGATAGAAACAAACAATAAACAAACAAAACAAAGAAACATTCCATAACACTGAACTACAGCCAAACACTTTAATAAAACATATTGCATGAGTAACTGATATTTAGACTAGTGATTTTGAAGATCTGATGGCCCCAGAACTATCTCTGAAATTCCACATATAAGCTCAAGGTTAAAACAAATAAGGGTGGTGCTGTGGTTGCCGCAGCCTGAAGTGGCCTTGAGCTCTGCCTGTCCAGGTCCTTCCTGTTTCCAGGGGCCTAAAGAACCTTAGTTGAAGAGCCACTACTACAGAGAGATTGACTATCAAAGGATTTTTGGAACATAGCCCTAACACAGAAGTACTTAAATATTTAAAGGCAGTATATGGCCCTCCATTCAAAAAAAAGTTTTTAAGGGAATACTTTTATTCAATTAAGTGAGTGTTTTAAGAAAACTCTTTAGCCTCCTATTGTTTCTGGATCATTCTTTCTCTTAAAGAGATAGAACCATATACCCCAAGTTCACTTAGTGGCACCAACCTCCTATTCTTCCACATCTCCCTGTAGGGCTTACCCATATTTCTTCAGTTGCCAAGTTCTGTTTGTTCTAGATCTCAAACATCTCTCAATTTCATCCCTCCTTCTTCATTCCCACAGTAGCTGTCCTAACTTAGGACCTTATCAATTCTCCATGTAGGTCCCAGGGTGATCATTCCAAAAAAAAAAAAAAAAAAAAAGGATCACTTCCCTCACATGCTTGAACTCCTCCACTGGTGCTCCTATGTTTACAATCAAGTCTGCACTCCTTCCTGGGTCACCAAAAATCTGTGTGGACCTGGATCCCAGCTACCTCTCAGTTTCAAATTCCCATAGAGGGAAACCACCCTCAGCATCCCATGAACCTCTATGCCTCTGTGTCTTTGTACTTTTCTTGCTGTTTCCAATGTCCTTCATTTTAAGCATTTCTACAACCCTGAAATCATTTCACCTCCTACCTTTTCCACTTAACCTCTATACATCATTTAAGACTCAGCTCCTAGGCTGGACACCGTGACTCACACCTGTAATCCCAGCAGTCTGGGAGGCCAAGGCGGGTAGAATATATGCAGTCAGGAGTTCAGGACCAGCCTGACCAACATGGTGAGACCCCATCTCTACTAAAAATACAAAAATTAGCTGGGTGTAATGCCTGAAATCCCAGCTACTCGGGAGGCTGAGGCAGGAGAATCATTTGAACCTGGGAGATGGAGGCTGCAGTGAGCCAAGATTGTGCCACTGCACCACTTCAGCCTGGTCGACAGAGCAAGACTCTGTCTCCAAAAAAGAAACCAAAGACTTAGCTCCTATGTCATCTTGTAAATCCCTTCTTCTTTCCTTAAATGAAGTAGAAACTTCCTTCTTTATGCAAGCTCAATATATTACACAATACTTCTTTTAAGTATGTCTCATTGTATTATAATCATCTACTGACTAGTTTTCATTTTTTACATTATGAGCTCTTTGAGGACAGAGATTCTTCTTATTCATATTTGCATCACAGGGTTTAGTTGAAATTTAGTAGCACTCAATACATGCTTAAGGAATGAATGAATGAGGAAATGAACCCATGTATGTTCAACTTAGAATACAGATGCTAGGAAAATCCAGGGAGGGAGTTTAACAGATAAAAGGTAAAGACTTGCATCACTCACTTTAGTAAAGAGGATGGGTAAGCTCAGACTTGATCTTGTTCCCAGACTTAATTATTCATTCATATACTCATTCATTTATTTAATAAATATTTGTTGAGTGCCTGCCATGTTTCTTTTTTAATTATTTTTAAGTTCAGGGATATATGTATAGGTTTGTTACATAGGTAAAGTTGTTTGAAGGGGGTTTGTTGTATAGATTATTTCATCACCCAGGTATTAGCCTAGTGCCCATTAGTTATTTCTCCCGATCCTCTCCCTCCTCCCATCCTCCATCCTCCACTCTGATAGGCCCCAGTGTATATTGTTCCCCTCTGTGTGTCCATGTGTTCTCATAATTTAGCCTTCACTTATAAGTGAAAACATGCAGTATTTGGTTTTCTCTTCCTGTGCTAGTTTGCTAAGGATAATGGCTTCCAGCTCCATCCATGTCCCTGCAAAGGACATGATCTCATTCTTTTTTATGGATGTATAGTATTCCAAAGTGTTTATATACCACATTTTCTTTATGCCATATTTCAGGTACTGTACTAAGCACTAGAGTTTCATAAATATAACACTTTCTGCTCTCAAGGAATATATAGCCCAGAGTGGGGTGTCAGAACTTTTATTAGTCCATTCTCACACTGCTATGAAGAAATACCTGAGACTGGGTAATTTATAAAGAAAAGAGGTTTAATTGGCCCACAGTTCCACATCTCTGGGGAGGCCGCAGTATACTTACAATCATGGCAGAAGTGGAAGCAGAGTAAATGCCAGACACTTGTAAAACCATCAGATCTTGTGAGAACTCAGTTACTATCACAAAAACAGCATGGGGGAAACTGTCCTGATGATTCTGTTACCTCCCACCTGGTCCCTCTCACAACATGTGGGGATTATGGGGATTACAATTCAAGATGAGATTTAGGCGGAGACACAGCCAAACCGTATTAGACATGCAGAGCATAAATGCTGTTCAGAGCCATGGGAGCCACAAGAGAGGAGGGGGGGATGATGGAAGTTGAAGGATGGTGTGGTGTATCCCACTGCCCTATGGAAGTACTGTCTAAAGAGTACCCTAGAAGGTGACAGTGATGACAAGGTGGTAGAAAGCATGTTGACCAAGGGAGATGGTAGGTGCAAATGCCATGGAGCTAAGGAAGCGTGCCACAAGTAAGAGAAATGGGCATAATGTAAGGCAAAATTGTCAGAAGCCCCAATTTGAGAAGGCAGACCTGTAATGAAAATTCAGTTCTCCACATGTGTAACCTTGGGAATGTTATACCTGCTATAAAATGGAGGTAAGAATAGTACCTACCTGATAAGAGTGTTGTGAAAATTAAGGGCAAAGTAAGTGAAATCCCACCCAGGAGGCCCTTGACACAACATCTATGACACAATGATGACAGGGATGGTTGTGAACTACAGCAACAAGAAACAGAACAAGACAAGTCTAAATGAGGTTGGCGTGACCCCAGTGAGGGAGGGTCTTCTGCACCGTGCCAAGGAGTTTTCATCTGTAGTCACTGACGGAAACCTTGGAGGAATTTTAAGTAGCACGGTGCTAAATAATCAGATTTGCGCCTTAAGATCTCTCAGTTAACTGTGTGAAGGATGAATTTAAAACTAGCATAAAAGGTTAAATGAGAGCTGAACTGAGGCAACATTTGGGGCATGGTGAGGAGAGGACAGATTTTTGCTGCTGCTGCTGCTGCTGTTGTTGTTGTTGAGACAGAGACCTGCTCTGTCACCCAGGCTGAAATGCTGTCATACCATCTTGGCTCACTGTCACCTCCACCCTCTGGGTTCAAGAGATTCTCCTATCTCAGCCTCCCAAGTTGCTGGGACTACAGGCGCACACCACCACACCCAGCTAATTTTTTTGTATTTTTAGTAGAGACAGGGTTTCACCATATTGGTCAGGCTGGTCTCAAACTCCTGACTTTGGGTTATCCACCTTGCCTCCCAAAGTCCTGGGATTACAGGTGTAAGCCACTGCGCCCAGCTGAGAGGACCGATCTTATAGACATTAAGGAGTAGGAACAATAAGACTCACCCACCAGCAGTTGGTGGGGGGATGGTTAAAAGAAAGACAATGACCTTTAGATTTCTGGCTGATGTGACTGAAGTGGGAAATCATTAACCAAGAGCAGAAACACAGGAGGTAGAACCAATTTGAGGGAAAATAAGAGTTTCATCTTAGATGGTAAGTTTCTCAGCCCACGGGATATCTAGGCGGAGCTGCCAGTGAGTTATTGATAAGTGCATCTGGTGCATGCTGAACTTACACAAAGGAAAGCAATAGCATATTATTTATCGTCACTTCAAGCTATAGAAATAGATGTGTTTACCTGGAAGAGCAGTTAAAGTCTGAGGGAGCAGATTACTGTGTCTTTAGGTAACTAAGTCATGGGAACAAAATAACTTCAGAATGAACTCTCTAAAGACGAGACTTTGACTCAATTTCAAAACAGCTGGAAGGAATCCATCCTGCAGTTCTCCAGCCAGTCCTGTTGAAAAAAGACCTCATAAGGCTTTTTGTGTGGGATCAATTCACAAATGCTTTATACTACTCTCTCCCAGTAAGAGAGAGTAGATCTGAAAAAGCCAACTTGAAGCCTTCACTTTGGGAGGTAAGGGTAGTGATATTGGGCTGTGTAAAGATCTCCAGATTATTCTAGAATTAACCAGAGTGCCTTAAACTACAATATTAAGCATACTTCATTTGGATAGAGATGTCAGCACATGGTGGATATGCTGAGATGGTTTAAATAAGTGAAGTGTATGAAGAATGCTAGCCTCTCCTTTGAAATACTAAAGTCATGGGGGGCCATAAAGAGGGTAAAATCAGGTTCATCAATAGGGAGATGGTTAAAAAGAAGAAAAATTGTGGGGGGATATATACAATATCCCAGCAATTTTTTTCATACTCCCATACATAGAACTTAATTGTGACCAAATTCTTATTAACATGTTCTGATGTAATAAAGATGTTCTAGGACTACAAATACACATATTACGTGTAAAAAAAAACAAGTTACAATTTTTTTTTGAGACAGGGTCTGGCTGTTGTCCAGGCTGGAATGCAGTGGCACTGGTGTGCCCAACAAAATTATTCTTCCAAGTCCTCAGTCCTGCTCTGCAGAGAAGGTAAGTCAGATCTGACCAGGTTATTTCTGGAGGAAAACCCTAATAAGGGTCAATCCTCAAACAAGTCAAGCAATTCTCCAGAGCACCGGGAATGACTCCTGTATTGTGAATGGTTTAAGAAATTGTAAGCCTGTATTCTGAAAATTGTAAAAACTGTCATAACCTCTGAGTGTATGTGTGAGTGCATGGGGACCTTGGAGGCTTGTTTCTAAAGATCCAGTTTGTGGCTCCACAGAGAAAGCTATGGAGTCCAAATGGGCCCTAAACTGCCCTGCGGTTCTGTGGTGACCTCATACCACTTAAAGGCAGCAATGGGCTAGACCTGATCCTAGTCAGGGCTTTGTACCGGCCTGTTTATGCCAAGAGGTACCTAAAGTCCCCACAAAGGGCATGGCCAGGCAGATCTCTGAGTGTTCCCATACAGGACCCCCTCCCCTTTTCTGTCTGTCTCTAAATTATCATGGGTTCATCACAGTCTCGACCCTCCTCTCCTCTTCAATGTATGTTGAAAAATTTTTCCACAGGTTTTTTGGATGACTAGAGTCCGCCTTACAAAAGGTAGACTCCAGACTCTCTGTGAAGTGGAATGGCCAAACTTCGGAACTGGATGGCCCTCGACAGGGTCCTCGGATCCCCTGACAGTCCAAGCTGTTTGGCAGGTCATTACCAAAATGCCAAGACACCCTGATCAATTTCCCTATCTTGACCAATGGCTGGACTTGGTCCCGAACCCTCTGGTCTTGCGCCAGTCACAGTCCTTCATCCAAGGTCCTTCTGAGCCAGACCTCTCCTTTGCCCTGACCCTCTGCTCCCTCTGCTCCTCCTGTTCTGCCCCCTTCTGAGGAGAAGGAGAACTCTCCTCACCCCTTGCTCCCACCCTATAATCCTCCTGCTCCCCTAGGATACCCCTCTATCCCCTCATTCTCATTCCCTGTGGCCTCCCTGCCTGTCGCCTCCCAACTATGGCCTCAGCTGGAAGCGGCTGCCCCACTTCTCCCCATAAGGGAGGCACCACCCCCATCCAGTAGTAAGCGCTCAGTCCCATTTCTAGTCTACGTTCCCTTTTCTACTTCAGACCTATACAACTGGAAGGCTCAGAACGCACTCTTCTCTGAGAAACCCCAAGTTCTAACCTCACTGGTTGAGTCCATACTCCAGACTCACTGGCCCACCTGGAATGACTGTCAGCAGCTTCTCCTGACCCTTCTTATAGCTGAGGAAGGGGACTGAATTAGGAGAAAAGCTAAAAAGTCCCTTTTGACCTCATTAAACAGGTTGGAGGATGAGGCCCAAGACCTCTTAGAGGAAACCTTTCCCTCCACCCAGCTTGACTGGGACCCCAATACCTCAGCTGGGAGGGGGGACTCTGGACAACTTTTACTGGTATCTCCTCACAGGTATTAAAGGGGCCACATGGAAGCCCATCAATTTGTCTAAAATGACCAAGGTCATCCAGGGGACTAATGAATCTCCTGGAGTGTTCTTAGAACACATCTGGGAAGCATTCCAAGTTTACACCCCATTTAACCCGACAACCCCTGAAAATAGCCATGCTGTTAATTTGGCACTCATGGCCCAGGCACCTCCGGACATCTGAAAAAAATTACGAAAACTTATTTGCTGGAATGAATATCACTCAGCTTTTAGAAATAGCCCAGGAAGTTTTTGACAATCAAGATCTCGAAAAGCAAAAACAGGCTGCCCAGGTGGCTGATGGGGCATCAAAAAGACAGGCAAAAATCCTAGCCGCTGCTCTCCAAGGGACCAAAAAGGAGGGGACCCCATCATGAAAAACTAGCCAAAAGGCCCCTGATTCCCACCAAAAAGGGGAGTGGCCCCACTACAAAAGGACCAGTGCACCTATTGCAAATAAACTGGACACTGGAAAAATGAATGCCCATTAAGGCCAAAAAAGAAACCAGAAAAGAAAAAGGCCCTAACCAACGCTCCTGCTTTAGCTCTCCCTAACATACCTAAACCGTTCTACCTGTTTGTCCTTGAAAACCAGGGCATAGCAAAGGGAGTACTTACCCAAACTCTGGGACCATGGCAGTGTCCAGTGGCCTACCTGTCCAAAAGACTGGACCCTGTAGCTTCTGGATGGCCTAGTTGTTTGCGGGCTATAGCGGCCACTGCCAGTCTGGTTCAAGAAGCTGACAAACTAACTCTGGGCCAGGACCTGACCTTTATGGCCCCCCATGCTGTAGAGTCCCTGCTACGAGGAGCTCCGGGAAAATGGATGTCCAATGCCCACATAGTTCACTACCAGAGATTGTTGCTAAACCAGCCTTGCCTAACCTTTTACCCTACCAAGTGTTTAAACCCAGCCACCCTCTTGCCTGACCCTGACCCGGCCACCCCACTTCATGATTGTAATGAACTTTTGGAAGCTACAGAAAGCGGTCAACCTGATCTACAAGGCACTCCTTTAAAGGAAACAGATGCCACTGTGTTTACAGATGGTAGCAGCTTCACGGAACAGGGGATAAAAAAGGCCAGGGCAGCCATCACCACAGAAATGGACACCCTTTGGGCCCAGGGTCTACCTGCTGGAACATCTGCCCAAAAAGCTGAATTAATAGCCCTCACCCAAGCCCTCAGATGGGGAAAGGACAAGCGTTATCAACATCTACACTGACAGCCGATACGCCTTTGCCACCGTACATGTCCATGGTGTCATCTGTTGAGAGAGAGGAACTTTACTGCCAGCCATCTCCTTCCACCTCTCAGCCTGCTGGACTGCCCTGTCTACCCCACAGAGGAAGAAGAGCAAGCAACAAATCTCCAGGCCAACGAAGATCAAAATGGATGGTGGATCCTCCCAGACTCAAGAATTTTCCTGCCTGATTCTCTCGGACAGGCCCTAGTCAGCTGACTCCATTCCACTACCCACTCGGGAGGAATCAAATTGGCTCAACTCTTACAGGGCTGTCTCAAAATCCCTCACCTCCAAGACTTAACTACTATGCACAGATAAATGCCAAGCAAGGGCCCAGGCCCAACCCAGGCTACCACCTCCGAGGATGCTTACCAGGAGAAAGATGGGAAATAGACTTCACAGAAATAAACTGCACCAGGCAGGATATAAATGTCTCCTGGTGGATACTTTCTCCAGATGGACTGAGGCATTTGCCACCAGAAACAAAACCATCTCCATGGTAGTTAAATTCTTACTCAATGAAATCATCCCTCAACATGGGCTGCTGACAATGAGCCAGCCTTCACCTCATCCATAGCTCAATCAGTCAGCAAGCCTTTAAATATTCAATGGAAACTCCATTGTGCCTATGATGCCAGAGCTCTGGACAGGTAGAATGCATGAATCACACCTTAAAAAGTACTCTTACAAAATTAATCTTAGACACAAGTGAAGGTTGGACAAACCTCCTTCCCTTAGCCCTTCTTAGAGTTAGATGCACCCCTTACAAGGCAGGGTTCTCTCCTTTTGAAATCATGTATGGAAGGGCTCCACCTACCTTGCCTAAACTAAGAGATGCTCATCTAGCAGAAATATCCCTAGCTAATTTGTTACAGTACCTGCAGTCTTTCCAATAGGTTCAAGATGTCATCCAGCCACTCGTCCAGGGAGTGCACCCTAATCCAGCTCCTGACCAGACCAGGCCCTGCCACCCCTTCCATCCTGGTGACCTGGTATATGTCAAAAAGTTCCAGAAAGAAGGACTTACTCCTGCCTGGAAAGGACCCCACACCATCATCCTCACCACACCAATGGCCCTAAAGGTTGACAGTATCCCTGCTTGGATCCACCACTCCTGCATCAAGAAAGCCAACCAAACCCAATAGGAAACATGGGTCCCCAAGCCTGGACCACGTCCCTTAAAGTAGCACCTAAGTCAGGTGAAATCCTCAGAATGATTCTCATTATCTATCTCTCTTTTTGTCTGTGTTCTCCAGCTATATCCTCTGCCCCTATCTACTCTTTTCTCCTCACTTCTTTCAAAACAGGACATATGCTTGCAAATACCACCTGGAAGGCAGGTACCTCTAATAAGGTCTCTCTTGTGTTCGATTATGTGCTCTGTTCCTAGGATCCTACTCCCCACAAAGAGAATTGCGAGGTGTTCACCCTGAAGCGGGTGCTGCCGATCCTACCAGTGGATTTGGACACACCACAGGCCAAGTCAGATGTGGAGAATCAACAGCTGCTAAAGAGAGACAACTTTTACCTATGTCCAGGAGATCACCCCAATACTAGCTGTCAGCAAGTTTATGCATGGTTCTGTCCTTACTGGACTTATGCAACCTTAGCCACTTACTCTGGAGAACCAACCCTGTCCTCAACTCTTTCCAAATCTCACATTTCCTGCCCTGGAACATGTAATAAGGGAACTTGCAATCCTCTTGCCATAAGTGTCTATTACCCTAGTTTTGCTCATTGGTGCTACCGTATGACATGGAATTTAGACTTTATGTCATAGGGTTTGATCCTGGGACTGCAATCACAATCCAAAAGAGAGTTCTGGTCCCACGGAGCCCTCCTAAACAAATCGGACCTTTAACTCCTTTAGGCAACCCCATGTTCTGCCCATACCCAGACAGGGTCAGCTCAACTGTCCCATTGCCAATCCCAGCTCCTCCATCTCGGTTTCAGCATGAATACCTCCAACCCAGCCTAATGTCCATTCTGAATGGAGTCCATCACCTTCTTAGTGATACTCAGCCTAAACTGGCTCAGGATTGTTGGCTGTGCCTAAAGGCCAAATCCCCATACTACATTGGACTGGGAGTTGAAGCCCCTCTCAACATCAGTCCTCTTTCTTGACAAATGCACCCCCGTTCCCTTACACTAGAGGATGTTGCAGGAAATGCCACCTGCTTAATTAGCAATGGGTATAATCTATCTGCTTCTCCTTTTCAGGCTACCTGCAACTGGTCCCTACTCACTTCCCTAAACCCCTCAGTCTCCTACCAGGCACCCAACAATACTTGGTTGGCCTGCACCTCAGGCCTCACTGTTGCATTAATGGAACTGAACCAGGACCTGTCCTGTGCATGTTGGTTCACGTCCTTCCTCAGGTCTATGTGTACAGTGGACCAAAAGGATGACTTGTCATTGCTCCCCCTGAGCTCACTCCAGGTTCCGCCGAGCTGTTCCTCTCCTTGTGCCCCTCCTGGCTGGCCTTAGTGTAGATGGGTCGGCCGCTATCAGCACTGCTGCTCTGGTCCAAGGAGAAACTGGGCTGTTGTCCTTATCTCAACAAGTAGATGCTGACTTAGAAAATCTTTAGTCAGCCATAAATATGTTACATACCCAGGTAGAATCCCTTGCTGAAGTTGCTCTCCAAAACCGCTGAAGCCTAGATCTAGTGTTCCTCTCCCAAGGGGGTTTATGTGCTGCTTTGGGAGAAAGCTGTTATTTTTATGCTAACAAATCCAGACTCGTAAAAGACACTCTTCAAAGGGTTCGGGAAAATTTAGATAAACACCAACAGGAGCAGGTAAATAATACCCCATGGTATCAAAACATGTTTAACTGGAGTCCATGGCTAACTACTTTAATAACTGGGTTAGCGGCACCCCCTTCTTCTCCTGTTAGGCTTAGTCTTTGGACTTTGTAAACTAAATTGGTTGCTAAATTTCATAAGACAGCGCATAGCATGTGTCAAACTTATGTATCTCAGAACGCACTCTAACCCCCTTGTTATAACTGAAGAGTCAACGATTTGACTCCCTAAAAACATAAGTGAGGAATGTAATAGCCTAACTTGTGTTAGCCTAACTGACTCCATCTTAGCTGTGAGCCAGACAGACTCCATCTTAGCCTCTTCCCGCCATGTCTCCTGCCATGTCTCCCACTAGTGCAAAACTGGGCCATGCTCACGCTGTGCTTAATGACGCTGTTTTTATTCTACCATAAACCATTGTAAACACATCCTGCTTGGCAAGCACATCTGCTATTGTGAATACTCCTCCTTGGACCCCCCTTGGTGATTGTATGGAAATACCCTGGCTTGCAACTACTTCCCTCTAATCTGCTCATTCTGCTTCTGTAAAATTCCACTTCAGCTAGGCTCCCCCTCCCCTACCTTAATCAAGGTATAAAAAGGAATCAAGCCCCTTCCTCGGGTCCGAGAGAATTTTGAGCATTAGCTGTCTCTTGGTCGCTGGCAATAAAGGACTCCTGATTCTATCTCAGCATGTGGCGCTTTCTCTATGACTCGCTCGGTTACAACAATCTCTCCATTTCCCAGGGAATTGACAACTATTTTGAGTAACTATGTACTCCCTGCATTACAGCCAACACATAATTCAATCTTCATTACAGCCCTCATGAGTAGTCTATTAATACTACCCCTCATTATAAGCAAGAAAACAAACCCTAAACTTGAAGAACTTGTAAACATAATACAATTTAGTTGATAAAGGCCCAGCTTTCAGCTTTGATGTTTGTGGTGTTATAGATTGCTTTTCATCTGCTGTTCCTGGATCATAACTCCCAAAGCCTTTTGTTATCATTCTGGGTGTGTTGGGCCTCAGGGGCAGGTCTCAGGACACAGACTCTCTCTCCTGCCCTCCTTCCACTGGCCCCAAGGCAGGACTCTAATCTTCCCCCACTTTTCCATGAAAGACAATTTTTCCATGAAAGTAGGGTCGGGGAGGATATGGTTTTGGGATGAAACTGATCTACTTCAGATCATCGAGCATTAGATTCTCATAAGGAACTGGCAACCTAGACCCCTCGCATGCTCAGTTCACAACAGGGTTCATGCTCCTATGAGAATCTAATGCCTGATGATCTGACAGGAGGCGCAGCTCAGGCAGTAACGCTGGCTCACCTGCCTGCTGTGTGGCCCGGGGTTGGGACCCCTGTCAAAGACAACCCAAGGGGGCTGTTGCTGAGAATAGCTGAGTGCACACTTTCTCTTAGGGTAAGGGAGTGGTATGGGGAGGAAAATTTCCATTTTAGTGTGGTATTGCCTGAGACCTAATACTTCAGTACAAAGGAGAGTATCTCAAATGTGGGGCTTATGGGCACTTAGGCAGATTTGTACAAGACACAGTCTTGATCAAGACACTTCAAGGCAGCTTCCTTTTAATCTCACTATGTAAAAAACCACCTTACATGCATGCTGCCAAGCCCGGTAGAAATTAGAGCAGAAAGTGTTTAATGTGTTGCTTGACCTCCCCAGCTGAACCAAATTATCCTCCAAGATCGTTAGAGCCCAGCTGGAATTAACTGGTTAATATGAGCACTGAGCGTTTCCTAACTTATGAAATACTTCTATTGCTTTTTATATGTGTTAACTATTTTTTTCTTACTTAACTATTTTTGCCATAAGATGTAGAATTCTAAATTTCAGAGACAGGCCTGAAATTTAGAGGCCTGAATGAGATCTGGCCCAACACTCTCAAGTCACCAGTTCTATTTTCACTGTAGTCATGGAAGGCATTTTTGATTGAAACTTTTCCAGTAAAGACTTATCAAGGACTCAAGGAACCACTGAAATATTAGTGAGTTCTTAGGCCGGGCGCACTGGCTCACCTATAATCCCAGCACTTTGGCTGGGAGTTTGGGACCAGTCTGGCCAACATGGTGAAACCCCTTTCCCATTAAAAAACACAAAAATTAGACGGACGTGGTGGCACATGCCTGTAATCCCAGCTACTTGGGAGGCTGAGGGAGCAAAATCACTTGAACCTAGGAGGTAGAAGTTGCCATGGGCCGAGATCGCACCACTGCACTCCAGCCTAGGTGACAGAGCAAGACTCTGTCTCAAAAAGAAAATAAATATTAGTGGGTTCCTGACCTGTTTGTTTCCTCCTCAAATTGAGGCTGTTTCTGTGCAATCATTACCTGAAGTGTCCACTCTTAACCAGCTCTTTTATGTCCTATAGATACAAACTTCTTGAAAAGCTAAATAAAACTTCTGGGATGGATCACCCCGTGTATCACACATTATGCAAGCACTATGTAGTCAGTAGCTCTCTTAAGCCTCAGAACATACTTAGGAGGTATATTCTTATTCTTACACATGGGGAGCTTAGTCCCCGAGAGGTTAAGTAACTTGCCCAAGGTCACGTAGCAACTGAATTTGAACCCAGGTAGTCTGATGACATTAGGGCTCCAAATCATAACCATTATATTAAATACTATAAACACATAATTAATTAATGCTAATTACATTAATTAAGAATTTGCCCTGTTTCCATATTTTATAGCTTTTATTTGTAACAGAACTGTGTGTGGATTTTCTGCATTTATTTGAGGCAGAATTTTACTCTATCATTCAGGAATTTAATTTAAAATTACATTCAGTCCAGGCATGGTGATTCACGCCTGTATTCCCAGCACTTTGGGAGGAATTTGAAACCAGCCTGGCCAACATGGTGAAACCCCATCTCTACTAACAGTACAAAAATTAGCCAGGCAA
>NW_016107821.1:71724-94501 GCF_001604975.1 Cebus imitator | reverse complement strand
AAAAAAAAAAAAAAAAAAAAAAAAAAAAAAAAAAAAAAAAAAAAAAAAAAAAAAAAAAAAAAAAAAAAAAAAAACACGTTAACAGAAGAAACCCCAGCAGACATTAAGCAAAGGGAAGGGGGCAGGAGTGGGCTTCCAGGCAGAGGGAACAGCATGTGCAAAAGCCACTGGTAGCAAGGCCACTGGTCCAGACATCTGTGTCCAGATTAGAAAACAGTTACCACACCACCTCAATCCCTTTGCCTCTACTGGAAAATTATCATAGTTTACTAATTTTGTGTTAGAGCGAGACTTTTTACTGCAGGCTTCCAGAAAACTGTTGTTTAGACAATTCTATAAAACATCATGTGGTGTGTCCATGGCAGAGCCCTATGCCACCTGATACCATAGCGACCAGACGCCTGTGGTGACTGAGCACTTAAAATGTGACCAGTTGAGATGTGCTATGGTACAAAATACACATTAGATTTTAAATATTTAGTGTAAAAAAATATAAACTATCTCAATTATTTTTATATTGATTGTATGTTGAAATTATACTATTCGGATATATTGGGTTAAATAAAACGTAGTCTTAATTTTACTTGGTTTTTGGTTAGTTTTATTTTTGCTTTTTTTTTTTCTGAAACTGAGTCTTGCTCTGTCGCTCAGGCTGGAGGACAGTGGCATGATCTCGGCTCACTGCAACCTCCACCTCCCTCAAGCAGTTCTCTGCCTCAGCCTCCCAAGCATCTGGGATTACAGGAGCCCACCACCATGCCCAGCTACTTTTTGTATTTCAGTAGAGACAGGGTTTCACCATCAGCCAGGCTGATCTCGAACTCCTGACTTCATGATCTACCCACTTCGACCTCCCAAAATGCTGGGGGATTATAGGAGTGAGCCACTGCACTCTGCCTATTTTTACTTTTTTAATAGGGCTACAAGAAAATTTAATTTAAAATTACATTCAGTCCAGGCATGGTGATTCACGCCTGTATTCCCAGCACTTTGGGAGGCCAAGGCAGGTTGATTGCCTGAGCTCAGGAGTTCAAGACCAGCCTGGGCAACATGGTGAAACCCTATTTCTACCAAAATAAAACAAATTATCTGGGCATGGTGGCAGGTGCCTATAGTCCCAGCTACTTGGGAGGCTGAGGCAGAATTGCTCGAACTTGGGAGGCGGAGGTTGCAGTGAGCTGAGATCATGCCACTGCAATCCACCCTGGGTGACAGAGCAAGACTCCACCTCAAAAATAAAAATAAAATTACTTTCATGGTTGGTGGCTTGAATGACATTTGTATTCCACAGCATCAGTGCACCCTTTGCTGAGGTAGCCCAGGGTGCCGCACAGTCTGTCAGACAGTACCACGTACCCTGCATGGCAAGGATGAGCATGACAAGCAAGGTAAATGAAAGGAGGCCACAGTGATGGTCACACTGAGGGCAAAGGAGAGAGTGGGGCAAGGTGAGGCAAGGCCAGGTCATGAGAAGTCCCCGTCTTCTTAGCCTCTAGAGTTCAGTAAGTTACATCTGTTTTCCCTGTTCATGGATGTTTCCCTTGCTTTAAAGTTTGTCCAGTCAGTGATTTATTTGAAAAGGATGGATGAACAAGATAATCTCTACTGTTAAGAGGTTCACAGTTGAGCAGGAGATCCAGGCAAGCAAGTGGGTCTTCAGTTGGGTATGAAATGTCTGTGCTAGGCAAAGTACCCATCTCTAAATAATTGTGTGCTATGATTGATAGCATGCCACCAAGTCTGGCTAATTTTTTTATTTTTAGTAGAGACAGTGCTTCATCATGTTGGTCAGGCTGGTCCTGAACTCCTGACCTCAAGTGAGCCACTCGCCTCAGCCTCCCAAACTGCTGGGATTACAGAGGCATGAGCCACCGCGCCCATCCCACACTTCCATTTTCTAATGGAAGCAGGGAGAGCCTACATAAACCTGCCCAAGGGTACACAGGTGGTGAGTAGCCACTCAGGGCTTCAAATCCGTGCAATGGGTTTGTGCTAGTCCTTGTACTCTTCTTACCCACCACCCTGTCTCACCTCTCAGTTCACAGGGCTTAGAGCACCAGGTGCCAAGGATATACCTATGTTTCACAGGAAGGAAGGAAGGAGGGAGGGAGGGAAAGAAAAGAAAACAAAAGAAGGAAAGAAGGAAGGAAGGAAAGAAAGAGAATCTAAGGATAAATCAGAACACTGGATATTATTTTGAAGTATTCAATGAAATAGAAAGTAGATCGTTATTTCTATGTATCATTGACTTAAAGTGAAGGTCATTTTGAGATCCTTAAAGTGACTCATTTTTCTTGCACCCAGAGATCAGATGTCTGATTTTAAAGCATAAAACAATTTGCAAAATTGCTTTACAGTGTATTTCTCACAGAGGACCTAAATTGGATGGTGTTATGTGCTCACAATAACCTTCAAGGTCAGCATGTATTGAGACAGCTGCCAATATTGCATCAGAAGTGACTGCCAAGCTTGTCCGTCCCTCCCTCCCACCGGAATGTCTCCTGGAGAGGTAGAGGCTTATGGGTACAGATGAATCTGTAGCAAGAAGCACCTGTGTGCCCCAGCACTGAACAAATAGGGTGAACTGACATTGACGTCAGCCACTGCGATGGCACAACAGTTAGGTGGGCTAATCTGTTTGTGCAAATAACCTTTGTGCAGACGAAGCCTATGCTAACACTCAGAATGGGTCACCTTAAGCTCCCACATTCGTGTGCACTCTCTGATAGCCTTTGCTATCCTGCCTGCAGTGACCTTGCTAGAATCCGGAAGGGGCGCTGCACCACAGGCCAGAAGCAGACCTCGGAGCCAGACTGCCCAGTGAGAAGCCTGACTCTGCCATCCCCCAGCTGTGCACTTTGAAGGAGTCACAAGACTGTTCTGTGCCTTGGTTCCCTCATCTGTAAAATAGGAGTAGTGATAGTATCCACCTCCAGGGCTGCTGTCAGGGTTAAATGCGTGAGCATAGGTCAAGCTCTTAAAATTGATGGTTGGTACACAATAAGCATGAGCTGCCACTATTGTCACCCAGAGCATTGCACAGCCATCACTTTTCACCAGTTCACATCTTAAGATGGTACACTGGCTGGGCGCCGTGGCTCATGACTGTAATCTAAGCACTTTGGGAGCCCGAGGTGGGTGGATCATGAGGTCAAGAACTGGAGGCCAGCCCAGCCAATAAGGTGAAACCCTGTCTCTACTAAAAATACAAAAAAAAAAAAAAAAATTAGCTGGGCGTGGTGGTGCACGCCTGTACTCCCAGCTACTCAGGATCCTGAGGCAGAAGAATCGCTTAAACCCAAGAGGTAGAGATTACAGTGAGCCAAGATCATGCTACTGCACTCCAGGCTGGGAGACAGAGCAAGACTCCATCTCAAAAAAAAATTTTGATATAACTATATATTAATTTTTTTATTGAGGTATAATTCACAAAACACGAAGTTCACCATCTAAAAGTCAACAGTTCATTGTTTTTTAGCCTATTTTCTATGTCGTGCAGCTACCATCACTATCTAATTCAGGACGTTTCATATTACCCCAAAAAGCGGCCGTACCCGATAGGAGTCCCTCCTTGCCTCCCTTCCCCCATCCTCTCTCACCCACACATCTGCTTTCTGTCTCTGTGGATGTGCCTATTCGGGACGCTTCATATACATGGCATCATACAAATATATGTGGGCTTTCATGAGGATAACACAACCATAAAAGAAAGCTTTACACTTTAGAAGCAAAATAACAAGATCCCTCCACCCCTTCCCCGCAAATAAAGCGCCAGCTACATCTGCTTGTGGTGACAGCCTCTCCGTGGGCTGACAGGTGGAGGCACAGCTTGATTCGGGTTTTGAAACATGTTAGGCTTTGAAGCTCGTTTTCCATCCCACGTAACACAAGAGAGAGGCAGACGAGCAGGCCTATTGTTTCAGCCTCCCCCTTCCACGTTTTCCACAAAGGTCGGCAGAGTACCCCTGACAACAAAGTCTCATTACTGATGACCAGTTGCCCCTGCTAGGACACGCACGCCATCAGACCTGACCTATAGAAAGAGACTTATGGTAGAAGCTTCATGAAATGATAAACCCTTTTTAAAACTCATGACGGTCCCAGGTTAAGAATCCCCATGGGCTTAAGTCACACTAACAGTGGTTCTGTAATTATTTTGTATTTTTAGTAGAGACGGGGTTTCGTCAAGTTGGCCAGGCTGGTCTTGAACTCCTGGCTTCAAGTGATCCATTCACCTTGGCCTCCCAAAGTGCTGGGATTATAGTAATGAGCCACTGTGTCCAGCCAGTGGTTCTTACTTTAGAATACCCTGGGGCCATCCATTAGCCTGAGGGATGCTATTTAATTGCTTTTAAGGAGGTAAACCCCAATATTGCTCTTAGAAACAAATAATACAGACTAAAAGATATCTCAAATTCATTCTTAATTTAGAAGAAAACAAAAGTATGTTTTATTGGTTTCTCAAATCCCTGAGATCTTGTGGAGAATCACAGCATGGAAAGGAGGAGGTTATAGCCAGAAGTAGGGTAACACGTCCAGCCGTTTGTTAACAGAAGCAGGTGGGGTCAACCTCTGGATCCTCAAGACACTTCCTACAAGTTTAGCCAATGAGCCACGGTGTGCTGATGGGGAGCAGTCCACCCAGCTGGGCAGCACAGTCAATTAGAGGTCTAGTTTCAGGAAAGCCTATTGAAGATATACGTTCATGAAAACTATGCTAAATAAATTTGTACTTTGTAGCTGAGTCTTCTGGGCATCTGAATATAATTCACTGTGAATATTTGTTTCATTATGATGTTTTCTTGCATTGCCCAAACATGAGACTACATAATTTTGTTCAGACAGCATAGTAAAAAGACTGGTAGTCTAGGCATGGTGGCTCATGCCTGTAATCCCAGCACTTTGGGAGGCCAAGGCAGGCAGATCATGAGGTCAGGAGTTCGAGACCAGTCTGGCCAACATAGTGAAATCCTATCTCTACTAAAAATACAAAAAATTAGCCAGGTGTGGTAGTGTGCACCTGAATCCCAGCTACTCGGGAGGCCAAGGCAGGAGAATAGCATGAACCCAGGAGGCGGAGGTTGCAGTGAGCCAAGATCACACCACTGCACTCTAGCCTGGGTGACAGTGCAAGACTCCGTCTCAAAAACAAAACTGGTAAACTGGGACCCAAAATACCTGAAGTAAACCTTGCATCATTCAATGTCCTTGTGACTTTAGACAACCACCTTTGTTTATTTGTCCTGAACTTCTTCAAATGTAAAACAGCAGTGATCCCCCAGACTCCTCCAGCTCTAAGAATCTATCAAAATTTCTGTTACTGATGAATTTATGTGAGAATGTAACATTGAAATCAAGTCTCTCCAGGATAAATTTCCACATTCAAACTGAAGTCCAGGCAGGGAAAACCAAGTGGTGACTTCTGGCCCATTGAGCTTCCATTCATTGATAAGTGGTCTGAAAATTGAATAAAAATTCCAGAAAGCCACTGGTCTTCAGTCAAGCAGAGATAGGATTAAATATGAAAAGTAAAAGTCGTGTGCAGTGGCTCACACCTATAATCCCGGCACTTTGAGAGGCCAAGGTGGGCAGATCACTTGTGGTCAGGAGTTCAAGACTAGCCTGGCCAACATAGTGAAACCCCATCACCACTAAAAATACAAAAAATTAGCTGGGCATAGTGGCACACACCTGTAGTCCCAGCTACTTGGGAGGCTGAGGTGGGGAACCCTTGAACCAGGGAGGCGGAGGTTTCAGTGAGACGAGATCGTGCTACTGCACTTCAGCCTGGGCAACAGAGCAAGACTCCATCTCTAAATAAATATATAAAAATAAATATGAAAAGTATTCTTTTACATAGCAATTAGGATTAAAGAACAAAGGTGTACTTATCACCCTTGCTTTTTAATTGTCACAGTGGCAGAACATTCTGTCATCTCTCCAGGAAAACCACCATGCTTCTAAAGGCATTAAGCTCCAAACTGGCTAAGAGTTAAGACACAGGAAGAAGGCAGAAGAACATGAAACATAAACTGTGTGACTGGGAACTGAGTAAGAGCAAGGTAATTATAAAACCTGGTGTTCGCCCCCCCCCCCTTTTTTTTTTTTTTTTTTGAGATGGAGTTTTGCTCTTGTTTCCCAGGCTGGAGTGCAATGGTGCAATCTCGGCTCACCGCAACCTCTTTCTCCTGGGTTCAAGCAATTCTCCTGTCTTAGCCTTCCAAGTAGCTAGGATTACAGGCTTGCACATCCAGCTATTTTTAGTAGAGACAGGGTTTTTCCATGTTGGTCAGGCTGGTCTCGAACCCCTGCCCTCAGGTGATCCTCTGGCCTCGGCCTCCCAAAGTGCTGGGATTACAGGCGTGAGTGACCACGCCCGGCCAGGCCCCTCTTTTATGGGTCATTTGCTGCGCTTCCTTATTTGAGGATCTAGAAAAGGTCATGTTGTCATCCAAGTGGACTTTGCTTCTCATGCCAGTGGCTAAGAGTTCCCTCTCCTTGCCCAGATGGTGTCTCTGGTTACATGATTACTCAGGCTGACTTGGATTTCTTTATCCTAAATCAGCGCTCTTTATCAAAGGACCCAGTGATGATCTCTAGACATTCATTCTTTTATGATACTGAGGTTACCGATAGCAGTGAGGTCACATTCCACCCCAGCACAGTCTAAAAGGGAAAAGAGGCCTACTGTACATACTGTACCTCCTCTTAAAGCTGGATGTCACCCCATTTTATAACCTCTCAAGCACTGAAACTCCAAAGCATACTGTAAAAGCTCAGAAACAGCTCTGTGAATCAGAGTGTGCCTATAAACATGATTAAACTACCTTTTGGGATTAAATAAATGTAGCTTGCATTTCCAGTTTATAAACAGTGACCCAAACTGATAGAACTCATGAATTAAAAACAAATGTTAATCCATTTCGGCTTCAGTCCTATCCCCAAGATTTTCTAATGGTTCTGTTTCCCAATCTGTTTGAACAAAACAAGATAGATCAGCTTTCATTGTAGTCAAAATATTTTGCAGGAGCTGACGAAAAAATTATGAGGCAGATAAGAGCACACACATGATGTCAAAACAAGGTCAAGCGAACTTGAAGTTAAGCAAACTGTTCTCAGTGGGCTGTTTTTGATATCTCTTCTCTTTACTTGTAAGAACTGTAACTTTTAATTTCTTAAGCATGCTCTTACTGCAAATGCTCAGAGATGAAAATCTCACCACCTTCACTTATGCTCATGAGCTTATATCCGTTGGAGCATCCCAGGTAGCCAGGGAGAAAATGCTGATCATTGCTACAATTAAGGAAACTATTTTTAAAATTTTATTAATACCTAATTTGTACATGTTTCTGGGGTACATGCGATATTTTGATATATGTATACAATATATAATGATCAAATCAGGGTAATCAGAATAACTATCACCTCAAACATTTATGATTTCTTTGTGTTGGGAACATTCCCAATCTTCTAGCTATTTTGAAATATACAATATATTGTTAACTATAGTCATTCTACTGTACAATAGACCCCTAAAACTTATTCCTTCTAACTGTATGATTGTACCCATTAACTAACCAACCTTTATTCTCATCCTGCCCATCACCCGCCCCACACACATCCTTCCCAGCCTCTGGTAATAATCATTCTACTCTCTACACTATGCAATCAACATTTTTTTTAGCTCCCACACTGGAGTGAAAACATGTAATACTTGCCTTTTTATGCCTGGCTTAACATAATGACATGTAGTGTTGCTGCAAATGACAGGATTGCATTCTTTTTATGGCTGAGTGATATTCTATTGTGTATAGGTACCACATCTTCCTTATCCGTGTATCCGCTGATGGACACTTAGGTTGATTTCATATCATGGCTGCTGTGAATAGTGCTGCAATAAACATGGGGGTGCAGGTATCCCTCTGACATACTGTTAGGGACGCAATTCATCCAAGTCAGATGTCATTAAGCACCCACTGACACACTGACACTAATTTGCTGCCTTTAGGGAGGCTGTTGCTGCCACTTGGAGGCCAAAACACAAAGGTTCTCCTTGAATCCAGTAAGGATAAGGCTTGTGGGTGGGTATTATCATTTACACTGGCGACACTAAGAGCAGGTGGGGGAGTTTTATATAAACTGCTCTCTGCTTTTCAAAGAATTAGAATGATCTTTTTTTTTTTTTTTTTACTGAGTATCAGATGAGAATTGTCAACAATCCCACACTAAAGGTCAGTAAAGGAAAGGTGTATTAAGCACCAAAGTGTTTTTTAAATGTGGAATTCATGAATCTGCTATGCTCAGTACTTAGAAGTTCCTTCATCAGGATTTTCTCTCTTGGGGGAAAGAAGGCCTCTGTTAATGTTACTTACAATCAGGGGAGTGATTTGATTTCAATATTTTAAGAGTGAAAAAGAAGCATGGCACTTATAATTCGAAAATAGGCTAAATACTTGCATGCATTTTTTTTTCTTCTGAGCTTGCAGATGCTGCCTTTTGTTTTTTTACAGCAAAGAATGCATTGAAAAATGGACAACCAATCAGACACCTAATACAAAATGGAACATGGTAGATCTACTTAGACCAAAATTCCCCAGCCTTAGCATTCAGTCGGATAATTCGTTGTCAGGGGCTCTTCTGTGCATTGTAGGCTATTTAGCGGCATCCCTGCCTCTTCCCACTAGATCCCAGTAGCACTCCTGTATTGGTCCATTCTCACACTGCTGTAAAGATACCACCTGAGACTGGGTAACTTATAAACAAAAGAGGTTTAATTGACTCACAGCCCTGCATGGCTGGAGAAGCCTCAGGAAACTTATATTCATTGTAAAAGGCAAAGGGAAAGAAATGCACATCTTACATGGTGGCGGGGGAAAGCGTGAGTGAGGCAGGAACTGCCAAACACTTTTCAACCATTGGATCTCATGAGAACTCACTATCATCAGAAGAGCAATCATGATCCAATCACCTCCCACTAGCTCCTTCCCTCGACACATGAGAATTATGATTGGAGATGAGATTTGCGTGGGGACACAGAATCAGACCATTATCAGCTCCCTCAATTGTAACAAGCAAAAATGCCCCCAGCTGCCAAATATTTCCTGGGGAGCAAAACCACCCCTGATTGACAACCACTGTCTAGATAAAGGAAAGTTTTGTGGGGAGAAGAGGAGTTAGAAATATAATCAGCCACAGTATCTGAAATGGATTTCTAATCATCAAAATAATATTTTAAATTATAGGAACAAAAAGATAGTGACATTTGGCCAGAAAGTTATGAGTTTCCATCCTAGGGTCTCTGTTAACACATCGCAACCTTATTTTGCAAGCTCCCAAAGGAGTAACCGGCTTATGTGAAATAATGAAATAAATTATTCTTTTTATGATGCAGTGTCTTCTAAACTAAACCATCGACTACATAATAATCAAAACTATTATTTCAGACTAAATAATGTTAAAGCTGGTCCAATTTTTGCTTTTTGAACATATTGCTAATAGAAATCATAAAAATTAAAACATTAACTTCTTAGATTTTCACCCTAACCCCTCCAAATTGATGGCTAGTTTGTGCTTTTCTGAGTATCTTTACTACTTGTAAAAATGTACAGCTGTGTTTCCTTTTGTGTTTTATAGATATGCTAGATAAGATTCTCTAGCCAAATGTTCTGGTAAATCAAATATCTCTTTATCACTTTTCTCTCCTTTCCTCTCTCCTCACCCCTCAACACATGCATGCACAAATTTTCTGAGCATTATTAAGTTGGTTATTTCCTCTATAAGTATTAATTTGAACCTATGGTCATTTTTTAAAAATCAGAGATCCCTTTCTCCAAACAATGCTTTAGGTCGACCTATGTGAAATAATGAAATAAATTATTCTTTTTAAGATACAGTGTCTTCTAGACTAAACCATCAACTAAATAATAATCAAAACTAAATTTCAGACTAAATAATGTTAAAGCTGGTCCATTTTTTGCTTTTTGATAGAAGCCCCATTTTAGATAGAAGCCCAACTTGTGAAACAGAAGGACTCTTCCCCACCCCAGAGGTATTCTTGAAGAAATTTAGACCGCTGACATAAGGGAATTAAGCACGTTATTATAGACAACATGAGGCATAATATAACCATTTAAGGTTAAAATGATTACCTTTATATGTGGCAGATTCTCAATTAGCCTCAGGAAATAAATTTATAGCTTTCAAAGACAGACATAGACTAACATTACAAGGAAGAACAGCTCTTAGAGCTTTAAAAGACAAAAAGCTACTGCAGTAAGAATGCTGTTTATTGGACACAGCTGCTCTCCCCTTTAGTTCAATTAAAAGTCTTCACTGAATGTCAGTCTCTACTGTGAGAAGCCCCCTCTCAATTTAAAACCTCTCTGCAACTGTACTGAATTCCTGTCTTGCTGGCTCATAGCCCACCTTGCTTGTTTCTCAGCAACTTCTCCACCCCAAGACAGCCCCACCTGTTCCATCAACCAGGCCTCCACACTGCGCTTTGGACATCTCTACAGATATTGCTCATGTATGGCAGGAATACCCACCTCCTGTTCCGCATCAAGTCACTTGCTATAGGGTTGATTTTATTTTTTACTTTAGCCTCAAAACTCACCTGAAGTTTTTCCTGAGGATTTCTTACTGCCCTGTTTTAAGACCCCTTAGAATCTATATATCGAGTGGACCTAAATCACTGCCTTGCCTTTGAATTCCCTTCGAGGTGTTTCAGTGAGTTTAATCACAGGATTATACCTAGATGACAAATTTCTCAAAGATAAAACCATATTTTCCCCTTTATTCCCTACCTTCTGTTCATAAGACACACAATAACTTTTTAAATAATGCTTGCTAAAATTGAATTGCATGTGTATATTTTAAAATAACAACAATGGGTTCTTATGAACCTAGATATAAGTAAGCCAATCATGGAAATAACAGTTAATTCAGTTAGTAGAGTGTGATGATTAATATTGTGTGTGTATTTGTCTATTCTCATGCTGCTATGAAGAAATACCAAAGACTGGGTAATTTATAGAGGAAATAGGTTTAATTGACTCACAGTTCTGCAGGGCTGGGAGGCCTCAAGAAATTTAGAATCATAGACGAAGGGGAAGCAAACATATCCCTCTTCATGGTGGCAGCAAAGAGAAATGCGGAGCAGAGGTGGGAAGCCCCTTATAAAACCATCAGATCTCATGAGAACTCACTCATTCTCACGAGAACACCAAGCTTCAATTACCTCCCATCGGGTCCCTCCCATGACACATGAGGATTATGGGAGATACAATTCAAGATGAGATTTCGATGGGGACACTGTCAAACCATATCATTGTGTCAACCTGACTGGACCACAGAGTGCCCATATATTTGGTTAAACATTATTCTGGGTGTTTCTATGAGGATATTTTGGACGAGATTAACATTTAAATCAGTACACTGAGGCTGGGCGTGATGGCTGACACCTGTAATCCCAGCACTTTGGGAGGCCTAGGCAGGCGGATCACCTGAGGTCAAGAGATTGAGACCATTCTGGCCAACACAATGAAACTCCAACTCTACTAAACACAAAAATTAGCCAGCATGGTGGTGCGCACCTGTAGTCCCAGCTACTTGGGGGGTTGAGGCTGAACAACCACTTGAACCCGGGAGGCAGAGGTTGCAGTGAGCCAAGGTCACACCATTCAACTCCAGCCAGGGTGACAGAGTGAGACTCCATCTCAATAAACAAACAAACAAACTGAGTAAAGTAAATTGCCATCCATAATGTGAGTGTTCTATTCGGTCAAAAATCTGAATAGAACAAAAAGCAGACCCTCCCCCAATTAAGACAGAATTCTCCTTCCTGATGAGTCTTTAAATCGGAACATCTGCTCTTCCTGTGTCTACAACAGCCTACAGACTTCAGGTTTGAATTGAGACGGCCTTAGCTTCTGACACCAGGAAATGCTGCCTACATTATGGTGGAAAAGGACAGACAGGTCTAGGGACCACCCACCCACATAGCCACAGGGGCAGAGATGGACCCAGCTTTGGAGGGGCCTAAGGCTTACACCATTGTGGAGGGGCAGGAGTGCAGGGGGAAAACTTTTTAAGAAAAAGAATATGAAATTACAAAATTCTGGTTCAGTGCTTACCTACCTTTAAGAGTGTTGGAGGAGAGAGAGAAACAGAAGGGAGAATGAGAGATGCTGACAAATTTTGACAACTAACTTTTGAAATTATTTCCAGACTTAAATGAAGTAGCAGATGCCCTCCTAAAATAAAAGTAAGTCACAAGTAAAAAAGATACATGCATTTTTACAAAGACACAAAAATGTCCTCAGTAAATAAAATATGGTTAGTAGATACAAATGAAATGGCAGCTGCTTACAGTCCTGGCACATTGTCAATTTCTAGTCAAATGACAACTAACAATATATAACATGAATACATCTAACCCTGGAGAAGGGCATTACATTAGCCGCATTCAAAGCTGCTCAAGCAAATATAACCATTTATACCAGGTGGGTATTGATAAACACGGGGTGTGGGGTAAAGAGTGAGGGTGTCTTGTTTTTAATGCTTGCAATCAAGAGAATGGGTTATGTTTCTAGAAAGTCTCCTGGCTAATGCATTTTATGTTTATATAAATAAAAGACAGATTTAAAGTTTGGTTTACCTGAGACTGGGAGTTAATTTGGTTAAAATGGATTAATTTGCTTAAAAAGCATCACTTGTACTTCTTCAAGAAGCAGCAAGCTTATGTCCAGATATCTTTTGGGTGTCACACAGGTTACTTAACACTGAGGTGGGAGAATAGCTATTTTGTTCTCTGCTACAGCCCTATAGTTTGAGATTCCATTTCTTCATTTCAATCCTCAGAATCTTAACTTATGGCTGAAGGATTCACAACTACTAAAGCTCTTGCCCCTATTCCTGTCAAAGATGAGGTGTTCTGGGGCAGATAAAATGACAACATGGCTTATTCAAGGGGACCTAGTGTCCCTGCCCTTGCTGCCAAACTAGCACAGACTGAAAGTTACAGGACCCTTATTTCATCTGCTATTGACCAGCACAACTATAATTACTGAAATAGGAGCAAGTAAGACCAGGCGTGGCGGCTCACACCTGTAATCCCAGAACTTTGTGAGGCCAAGGTGGGAGAATCACTCGAGCCCAGGAGTTTGAGATCAGCCTGGGCAAGATGATGAGACCCTGCCTCTACAAAAAAAAAAATTAAAAATTTAAAAATTAACCAGATGTGGTAGTGTGAGCCTGTGATCTTAGCTACTTGGGAAGGTGAGATGAGAGGATGGCTTTTGCCCAGAAGATCGAGGCTGCAGTGAGCCATGACCACGCCACCACACTATAGCCTGAATGACAGAGTGAGACCCTGTCTCAAAAAAAAAAAAAAAAGTGCAAGTAAGGCCTCCTTCCTCCCCTTACCCAAAGAATAGACATTATATTGGGAAAGGTGATACCACTGAAGAGTGACATTTTTCCCTTTGTTACATACCTCATTAGAATGAACCTAAACTCTGGAAGGTTGGCCTTGCTTCTGTATTTAGTGCCAGCTATCAAGTGTTCTTTCAACTTATTCCCCATTTCAACTATTTCCCCTCTGGTGAGAAAACACGCAGAGCTGGAGTCCAAGGAATGAGAAGAAAGATACAAATGAAAATTATGACAGTGATCACAGGCCACCAGAAATAGTAACCCTGGCTTCCATCAGAACCTCCCCTCTCATCCGGCTCATTACAAATCACCTTCTACAGGCTGGGCACTCCCAGCACTTTGGGAGGCCAAGGCACGTAGATCACCTGAGGTCAGGAGTTCAAGATCAGCCTGGCCAGCATGGCAAAATCCCCTTTCTACTAAAAATACAAAAATTAGCCAGGCGTGGTGGCTGGTACCTGTAATCCCAGCTACTTGGGAGGCTGAAGCAGAAGAATTGTTTGAACCCAGGAGGCAGAGGTTGCAGTGAGCCGAGATCACGCCACTGCACTCCAGCCTGGGTGACAGAGAGAGACTCCATCTCAAAAAAAAAAAAAAAAATCATCTACTACAATCAGTCTTTCTCTAGCCTCAGAAAAATGTGCATGGTGGGCTTATAAAGTAATGCGCTTATTCCACACACCCCAGATTTTGTGTGTGTATGTTTATATATGTTATAAACTCCCGCTGATGGTATGTATGGTCTGCAAAGTCTTTGCAAACACTGAATTAAGGAATACTAAAGTATTGCTTCTAAGGAGAAATATAAGGTTAGGTTCCTGCAACCCTCTGGTCACAATGTCTGTTAACCAATCAATGCATAACCTTGTTTTATGTGTGTATCTGTTTAAAGACAGCTTATTTTATATGTACATTGCTGTTGTATTACCATTGAACTCACAGCTGGTAGCACCATATCACCAAAGTGATTGAAGTTTACTTAACACACGGATTTTCTCTGTAAGGTACCTCACAGCCTTCGTGGGCTTTGTAACACTAGGCAGCTCTTCAGCACTGTGCTTGGGGCTATTTTAAACACTGAAGTCACCAGAAAGCACAAAAATGTGGAAAATGTCACACAAAATAGACATGTGTTTACATATGAGAAGCGAAGCAAGAAGACAGAGTGTCACCTTGCTGGACCTCAGCTGGGAGCAGGCACAATGAGTATCTCTACTTCGTTACTGTTCTGCACACGTCCATAAAGAACAATAAAAGCAACGTGAATGTTGATTTGGAGGTTACAAATAAATTTTTGTGAGTAGACAAGTACACAATTACAGTATCTGCAAATAATGAGTATCAAGTACATATATATAAATATATAAAATCAATGTCACTTGATAGTCACATTATGATTCAATCAATATTTCTTGCAGACTACTATTGGCTACAGGGTTCTAGGGTAGATGCTTAGAGGGTAGATAGAATTCACAATAGCTTTCCTCAAGGAATGCATAGATGATTGGGGCGTCAAAGCATTTGTATAAAACGATAACAGTAAAGCCAGGAGAAAGCTAACATTGGCTAAGTCATGAAGATAATGCATGTTTTACACAAAAGTTACAGTTTTATACAGTAAGAGTTTTATAAAAGTTCTTACAAGTTACAGCTTTATTTTATTTTAATATTTTATTTTATTTTATTTTATTTGAGATGGAGTCTCACTCTGTCACCCAGGCCAAAACTGCAATGGCACGATCTTGGCTAACTGCAACGCCCGCCTCCCAGGTTCAAGCAATTTTCCTGGCATGCGCCACCACACACAGATAATTTTTTGTATTTTTTAGTAGAGACAGGGTTTTGCCATGTGAGCCAAGCTGGTTTCGAACCCCTGACCTCAGGTGATTCACCAGCCTTGGCCTCCCACAGTGCTAGGATTACAGGCACAAGCCACCACACACTGCCAAAAGTTACAGTTTTATAGAAGTTAGTTTACTCCCGTTATAGCTATTTCATGAATTATTTTACATAGACTTTGGAGGGAAAATAAGAGAATTTAAATCTGCACTATCTAGTTATGATAGACATTAGCCACCTATGGCTATTAAAATTAAAGCCTGGCTCCGTGGTTCACTTCTATAACCATAGCCAAGGTAGGAGGATCACTTGAGCCCAGGGGTGTGAGACTGTAGTGAGCTATGATTGTACCACTGTACTCCAGCCTGGACAACAGAGCAAGACACTGTCTATAAAAAAAAATTAAAATTAAAATTAATTGACCTAAAAGTCACATTTCAAGTGCTTCATAGCAACCTGTGGCTTGCGGTCACTGATTGGGCAGTGTAGATATATTTCCATCAACCCAGGAAGCTCTATTGGACAGTACTGATTGAGATTCTATATTATTATGTGTGGAAGCCAATTAGGAAAAAAACACAAATGCCAAAATGTTTCTGATTTGGAATTATTAAAACTGCAAATGACACGGACAATTTTAAGTTTTACTTTACACACTTGAAAAGGGGAATTTCAAGCTCATCATTTCCTCCCCACCAGCGATATTGACAGCAACAGCCCAGAAACACCATGAACTTTTCACAAGGTCCTCAGACATGACAAAAACAGCAATCTCCTGACACTGTGTGCTCAGTGAGGACTCATTACACATCAAAAACAAACATACTCCACTTTTCTGACTACTTGTCTATCGTGGGTGTTAGTTAATTCTCTCAGAGGCAGTACATGTTTACGTGTACTATATGAGCCCTGAAGAATGAATCTGAAGACAAGACTGTCTGATAATCAGATTAATCACAGTTTCATTGATCACCTAATTATGTTAACTGGATAACACAAGGATTAAGAACTTGGGCTTGAACTGTGCTCCCACTCACTTCTATGGAGCTGACCGAGTGCCCCAGAAACTTCCAGATATCATCCCACCTACTTGGGAGCGCCGAACCTTGGGTAGCTTCTCCAGCTTCAGTTCCCTTTGCTATCAGCTTTACATACAGCAGCCAATTTGTGAGGAATTGGGGGTGGGGAGGGTGATTCTCCATAAAGCCCGCAGTGTTCAGGCCCTGATCAGGAAGTAAGGCACAGGTCTACTTGTTTTATCAGATCCTTGAATATTCCACAGTATGTCAATTTCGATCCCACCCTTTCATTGCCAAACTCTCTTCTCACTCCCACCCCAGGGAATGAAACCACTCCAGAAGTAGACACACTTCGGAACTCTTTCTGTCTTGCACTTGGACCTGTAACTCTTAAGCTTGGACTATTAAGAACTTGCTGTCTTTTCCCCAAGTACAGTTCTGATAACTTCCCCAAATCTCCCACCCAACTGAGGTATAGTCACCCAAAGAAGAAAAGAACATGCAGTTGATATCTCAAATTTCTGACCCTACCACAGATACCAACATGTAGAGCCAATGCTTTAAACATTCAGATTAGTCACCAGTCTTACTTGAACTAGTATATCAGGTTGTTGCAATACCTGAACAGTTTTCTATCGCATTATGATTAGCAGCCTAAAGGGTATAAAGAAGTAACTAACTTGAAGCTAAAAAGGTAGATTTGGGCTGGGCACAGTGGCTCACACCTGTAATCCCAGCACTTGGAGAGACCGAGGTGGGCAGATTGCTTTGAGCTCAGAAGTTCAAGACCAGCTTGGACTACATCTCTACAAAATACAAAAATTAGCCAGGCATAGAGACATACACCTGTAATCCAAGGTGGAGAATATCTTCAGCCTGGGAAAGCAGAGGCTGAGATGAGCTGAGATTGTGCCACTATACTCCAGCCTGGGTGACAAAATGTCTCAAAAAACAAAACAAAAAAAAAGGTAGATTTGATCAGATCAACAGATCAGGATGAATATATCTGCAGTCAAGTAATTTGGCTTTGGCTTAAAAAATGGGCACATTTCTCACGCCCTGGTCTACAGCATACCTCTTTTAAAAATTTACTTAATTTACTCCTGAACTTCTAAACCTGACACATCAAGGAGTTAACTTTTTTTTACGCTTCATCATCCAAGAGATGCTGCCAAACTCTAATAGATTTAGTTTGTAGAAAGACATAATCGATTCTATATGTGATTAAATTAAAGCACAATAAGTAGGAGCTCAGGAAACCTACCTTCACTAGTAACTGGGAGTTCAACATAGTGCCCTCAGCACACATGCTCTTCAAAAGAAAGGACACATACAACTTTTCAAGTTAAGTCCCAATTGTAAACTTTTCTGGATTTGCAATTTCTTATTAGCTATGCAAACTTCTTTTGAGAAAACTAACTTTTTTTCCAGTAACTGAACACAGTTGCACCATTGCCTGCCACCACCTAGGACATAAAAAGTGATTTTCATTCAAAACTATAAGGTAGCAGATTAAGTAGGAAATTTGAAATTTAAAATATAATAGTAGCAACATTTTTATTTTATTGGTTACTGGTAAGAAACTCCAAGAACGAGTTCCATCTCCAGGTATTATATTTTGCAAGAAACAATATGGGGGGTGGGTTGTGATCAGAGTTTTTGTTGATGAAACAGATTGCTCATATCACTCATATGTCAATTACAGATGGGCAGAGTTGACATAGGTGACAATATTGCCAAAGAAGAAGAGACGCTGGCTTACTAGAGTGTGTGCATGTGTGTGGGTGTGTGTGTGTGTGTGTGCGCGTGTGTGTGTGTGTGCGCGTATGTGTGTGTGTCTGCGTGCTCTTCAGCAGCCAGCCTAGAAGGATATTTTCCTGTACTTCTTGGTCTCTTGGCCTCTGACAATTTAGCATTGGTTTGCAGTTTTCCAGCCTCTGAGCCTGCAGCGACCATCGTGCGAGGAAGCGGTCGCTCAGATGTGCATCGCTTCTTCCTCCACAGGCTGTTGTGGACATGTATCATTTCTATTTCTGTGTCACTGAGTCTATTTATACCTGACATCCTTTAAGGTAGGATTTTGATGATTTTCTGTTAAGGAATGTGTAAAACATTATAATGCCAAAACATGGGACATTAGGGGTGATTATATAAAAGCCTTCATCTTAGATCCCTCAAATAACCAGTACGTAGTCCATTTTACTTTAAGTATTTACCTAGACAGAACTTAAGTTCTGTCTCTTCATCTTTGTTATCTCTATACTTTCATGTTTATTTCAAATCTGGAATTTAAATGCAGGTATATGTGGTTTCCCAGGAGTTGGAATCACTAAATTTGTCCGATGTGAGCTTGAATTCTACACTGTTATGAACTTACTCCAGAAACAACACGTATAGCTAATTTCACATGTACTGGGGGCTAACTGGATAAATGAGAATTTTCTGAATTAACTACCAATGAGAATACAATGTTTATCAAACTACAAGCAATAAATATATGTAAATTTGGAGATAACATACACATTATTAAAACAGTAGTAGCCATAAAAGTTGTTTGGAACTTAAACCAACAACAGATTTTCTTTAAGGAGTATTTTATCACAGACATTTTTAAAGAAATGCTGGCTCATGGTAATAATCATAAGTAATAATAAAAAGCGTTTGACTTGCAGTCAGTTTCCTTATGGTTTTTAAATCTCTAGAGGTTTTTTGCTGCACAGAACACTGACCACTCCTAGCTCCCTGCTGGTACACCACCAAATTCTACTGATGGATTTAATGTAATACCTGGTTGCAGAAACTCAATGTCCATGCAAGTTTTAAAATAGTAGAATAGATTCCTGATGGTCTATCCAGGTCTCCACTGGACTTTAGACAGTTTCATTTAAAGATATAATATATTAGCTTTAACCCAACAAGTCCAATACTAAAATTCTACGTTATAGATGTGTTTTTCAAAGATGTGTTTTTATCAGCCAGATGCCATGGCTCACGAATCCCAGCACTTTGGGAGACCAACGTGGACGGATCATCTGAGGTCAGGAGTTTGAGACCAGCCTGGCCAACAAGGCGAAACCCCACCTCTACTAGAAACACAAAAATCAGCCAGGTGTGGTGGCGCATATAAAAAAACTTAGTGCGGCGTGGTGGTGCATGCCTGTAATCCCAGATACTCAGGAGACTGAGACAGGAGAATCACTTGAACCTGGGAGGCAGAAGTTGCAGTGAGCTGAGATCGTACCATGGCACTCTGGCCTGGGAGACTAAGCGAGACTCTGCCTCAAAAAAAAAAAAAAAAAAAAAAAAAAAAAAAAAAAAAAAAAAGAAAGAAAGAAAGAAAATAAGAAACCATGTTAGTTGTTCTGTTATTTTTAGTTAATTTTTTCATTCTCAACTTATGTTGCTAATCCGACATAAAAGTAATTCTTGAAAGGATAAAATAAGCTTTAAGCTATAACTGAAGCTTTATTTGCAAATAATAAGCCAACATATCCAATAGTTCAGAAGCTGTGACAATGTTATCAGGATTCTAGGATCACAAGGCTGCCTTCGCTTTGCTTTTGAAACCTGGAGTGACTGAATGGCAGTGGGGCCTCCATTGAGAACACAAACACACCTGTGCTTCCTATTTATGTTCACCTGCTGACTAACAATACTCCCACAATGCCTTTCCCGACAAACTTCTTTACTGTAGTGTCTTAGCCTATGAAATTCCCACTGTAACATAAATGTGTTTATCCCAATCTGCCTATAACTGGGTATAAACTGGGAGGTGCGATCAGCTTGCAAGAGCTGGGTAGCATCTCTTCCCAAGGTGTGTTTAATAATGTTACACTTGCGGTTTAAAATCAGCATGGTAAAAATATTTACACCACAGAAAATGGCAAATGCCACAAATTGGGGCCTCCTAGACCCCTTCCTTCCCTCCCCAGCTCCACCAGAACTAAGCTTTAAACGTTGGCCAGCACAGCATTGGATATATACATCTGTTATTGCTTAACACAAGCAACATCATCCACACTCCTTCCAGGTAGGACTGGGTCGCACGGCAATGTCCTTCTTCCCCCTTGGGCATTTCTGGAACTGCTTCTCTGGAAACAACAGTCTCCACAAAGTTAAGAGTACTTCATCGGGCTGCTTATCAATTTTCTCTTGGTCAACCGCAGCCAAAATCAAATCTATCCACATCTGTGAGTGTGATGGCCTGCATTCACAGCAGCCTCTAATTCCTTTTCCAAGCTCTGTAGCCGGTCCTCCAGGCACCCTACCCACACCTGGCGGTCCCCATTCACAGCAGCTTCTAACTCCTTTTTTTTCTTTTTTGAGATGGAGTCTTGCTCTATCGCCCAGGCTGGGGTGCAATGGTGTGATGTTGGCTCACTGCAACGCCTGCTTCCCAGGTTCAAGTGATTCTCCATCTCAGCCTCCCAAGTAGCTGGGATTACAGACACCCACCACCACGCCAAGCTATTTTTGTGTTTTTAGGGGAGATGGGGTGTTACCATGGTGGTCAGGCTGGTCTCAAACTCCTGACCTCAGGCGATCCACCCACCTTGGCCTCTCAAAGTGCTGGGATTACAGGTGTGAGCCACTGCGCCTAGCCTTCTAACTCTTTTTCTGAGCTATTTAGCTGGGCCCTCAGGTACCATGCCTGTGTCTGGAAGGCCCTGGAGGGATGCCCTGTATGCCTCGGGGACTGGGCGTGTACTTCTCGTAGCACAGTCAAAAATGCCCATCCAAATCTGCCAGCAAAAGCTCACTCCTCAGTTCTCTGCGCCTCCAGCTGCTTCAGTACTTTGCCATGCTCATGGGGGACCCATTCACCACCAGTCAGTTTTCCATTAGAGCCCATTCGAGAAGCACAGCTCAGGATCTTGTTTGTAACACCAATTGTCACGTACTAACGGAGGTCCGAGGGGAGTTGGTGGGTGAGGGGCGGGTAGCTGGAAAAACACTTGAGGAATCGTAGACAATTTCAGCATAGCTTTCCTCTCTCTCTCCGGGTGCAAGCCATATGTACAGCATCAGCAGGGTAATTATACCTTTTACAGACAATAGTGGCTCCAAGCCAAGCAAGAGCTCACATGGGTGATCCCCTAATGCGCCTCAGGTGGCATGGTTACATAATGTGCAGGGCTGTGGCCTGTGCTCCAAACTCACTGAGTCCTGCTGGACTGGTGTCTGCCTTGGCCTGTTCTTGACCACAGCACATCCATTTTCCTTACAGTCAGAATCCCACATTGGCACACTCGAAGCTTTAACTGAGAACAGTTTAATGAAGACCATTTGCAGAACTGTGGGCAGAGTTGAGGAAAACAGCAAGGAATGGTGAAGCTTCCAAGAACTAGCAGCAGAGGAGACAGGAGCCATTACTGCCCCCAGGCCTGCAGGGTCGAAGGAAAAGGATGCTGTTTGTGGAACCAACCAATGGGAGTGCGAGCCACAGGAAGAGGATTTTCCAAAACTGTGGCAAGGCCTGCAAGGACAGGGGAGAAAAATACTCACACCTCTCTCCATGCCTACCCCCCTCCTCTACCAACACCTCCCTTTGGCCAAACCAACCAGAAAGCAGAGGACAGAGCTTGAGGACCCCCACCGGGGTGCAGAGCAAGACACCCCAGGGTGCCGGACAGAGCTGGGAACCAAGGCAAAGGAGAAGAACCCACCCAGGCTCGTATTGTTTTCTTTCTCTTTATTCTGCATTCTTTCTACCTCCATGTAACCTCTTCTACTAAGAAAAGGTGGAAACCTGAGTTCTTTAGCCATGCACTCTGTTTTGAAAAAAATTAAGATTTTTGTTTTTTAAATCTGATGAAAATGGAACTATGAGGGAGAAAGAAGAGATTTGGAGGAAGTTAGCTTCCTATGGCTATCATTTCAAGCAGAACTCAAATTGCAAAGTATTTTTCATATTTGACTTAGATGGACCATACAGATTTAAAAATACAGAGGAGAAGAATGCTGTAAATGGACTCTGGAATAATCTTTAACTGGTAAAATGAAGCTCAGACATATCTTGCTTTTGACACAGAACAGTAGTGTCACTCCAATGTCATAGAGCCTGGCAAATGGACAGCTCTACCATTCAATTCTGAATCACTTAGGTTGAATGTGGTAAAGATGCTTTCTTTAGTTTGATACCCCACGGCACCCACTGAAGAGAGATACTCCAGCCTCCACTTTCCCCTTACAGGCGTAGAGATAAAGAAGATGCATCTTAAGATCATAAATGTTGTTGCAATGTCCTAGCCCTGACATACTCAGAAAAATCATAATAACAATCAAATCTAGGCCAGGCATAGTGGATCATGCCTGTAATCCCAGCAGTTTGGGAGGCTGAGGCAGGAGGATCACTTGAGTTCAGGAGTTCAAGATCAGTGTGGGCAACATAGTGAGACCTCATCTGAAAAAGAAAGAAAGGAGAGAGAGAGAGAGAAGGAAAGAGAGAAAGAAAGAAAGAAAGAAAGAAAGAAAGAAAGAAAGAA
>NW_016107821.1:59088-71249 GCF_001604975.1 Cebus imitator | reverse complement strand
AAGAAAGAAAGAAAGAAAGAAAGAAAGAAAGAAAGAAAGAAAGAAAGAAAGAAAGAAAGAAAGAAAGAAAAGAAAGGGAAAGAAAGAAAGAGAGAAAGAAAAAGTGAAGAAAGAAAGAGAAACTAGCCAGGCATGGTGGCACATGCGTGTAGTCCCAGCTATTTAAGAGGCTGAGGTTGGAGGATCTCTTGAGCCTGGGAGGTTGAGGCTGCAGTGCAGTGAGGCGCTGTGATTACACCACTGCACAGAATGAGACCCTGTCTTAAAAAACAAACAAACATAACAATAAACTCTGGCTAAAAAAATCTCTACATAAGAGTAAGCAGCATCTCTAGACATGCCCTTGGCTCATGTACTAGTGTGCTTGGGCTGCCATAAGAAAATACCAGAGACTGGGTGGCTTAAACAACAGGAATGTACTTCCTCAAAGTTCTGGAGGCCAGAAGTCCAAGATCAAGGTATTGGCTTTTCCTAACATCTCCCTACTTGACTGGTAGATGGCTGCCTTCTCCCTGTGTCTTCACGTGGGCTTCCCTCTGTGCATATCTGTGTCCTCATCTCCTCTTTTTAAAAATTTTTTATTATTTGTTTTCAGACAAGAGTCTTGCTCTGTTGCTCAGGCTGGAGTGCAGTGGCACGATCTCATTTCACTGCAACATCTGCCTCCTGGATTCAAGCAATTCTCCTGCCTCAGCCTCCTGAGTAGCTGGGATTACAGGCGCATGCCACCATGCCCAGCTAATTTTTGTATTTTTTGTAGAGACAGGGTTTCACCATGTTGCCCAGGCTGGTCTTGAACTCCTGACCTCAGATGATCCACCCACCTCAGCCTCCCACAGTGCTCGGATTACAGGTGTGAGCCATCACACCCAGCTGCTAATCTCCTCTTATAAGGACACCAATCACATAGGATTAAGGCCTACCCTAAAGACGTCATTTTAACTTAATCATTTCTTTAAAGATCTTATCTCCAAATAATTACTTTCTGAGTTACTGGAAGTTCAGACTTCAACAGATGAATTTTGGGGGAACACAATTCAACCCGTAACAGTCCATGTTTATTTCTTGCCTCCTGTACCACCCATGCCATAGCTTCTGAAAAAGAGGACGTTTTTGGTTCTGATATTCCCTTCGTTTACCCACTCAAAATGCATCATTCCTCGGTTCCTTTCAGGCCGTGCTATCGACTCTCCAGTATTAAAGCCAAATTACTTGACAAATTACAGATGACAAACAACTTGCTTCTTTCAGTTCATGAGTATATCAATCTCCTAGGTGGCAACAGCTTTCTGGGGACAATGCTCCTTACAGAAATATGGGACTAGCAAAGCAAGAATTTCAGGCATCTAGAAAGCTGAAAATAGGAATGTTTGAAAGAATGTGGAGATTTGCACTTGGCTTCAAATAAAGACGAGCTATGTAGAAAGACCCAGCACCGGATCTGAGGCAGGGTGGGATCTGAGCCCTTGTTAGCTCTCTCTCTCTGCAGGGTGGCACCTGCCCAGCGGGGCTCCATGGATCCCACCATACCCTCACCTAGCCGCTCGGACCACCGCTCCAGACTCCTAAGGTACCTCTCTGTTTTCACATTCCTCTTCCATGTAGTCTTCAAAGTCATTCTGGAAAACAATTTTATAGGGTGTTGGGGTCACTTATACCCCAAACCTGAACATCATGCAGTATCCCAGGTAGCAAACCTGCACATGTAACCCCAGAATCCAAAATAAAAATTGAAATTATTTAAAAAAAAAAGAATTGTATAAGTAATTCTTGTCACAAATCTCCCCCAAGACCTCCTCAAATCCCTTTAACAAACTTCTATTGCTGTTGGAAAACATGTTGCTTCTCATCACGGTCTTATAGCAGGGCTCAGCAGACTGTATAGTCCATGAACCAGATCTGGCCCGCTGTTTTCGTATTTTCACCCATGACTCAAGAATGAATATTCCATTATTAAATGGTTAAAATAAATAAAAAGAAAGTTTCATGACGTGTGAAAATTGCATGAGATTCAAATTATACGTACGCACAGTTGTCCTTATGGTTCTTATCTGTATAGTTTTTCTTAGTTATAAGAGCTTGAATTGAAAGAGCTGTGCACATTTGACCTCATAGAGAGGGGACAAAAAACCAAGATAGCCTTTTAATGATTGAATTTGCAAGACTACATTAAAAAGCGTGATATGTACTGTATTCCTGGTGGTACCAACGAGGTGTCTTGAGGCTTGCCTTTCTTTAGGCTTAAAGTTATTGGTCTTCTAATCTGAAAATATGCCACTCCGTTCCCCAACACATTCACATTTTCACACACACACACACACACACACACACACACACTCTTTTGTGCAACTATGATTTCCCCTATAGCTACAATTGATTCTACCCAGCTGGTTTCCTAAATAAAACTGGAAGTCATCTTTAATTCTGTCCTCTCCCTCTCCATTGGCATTGGGCAGCTACCATTTGCTGCAGTCTACCTCTTTAAAAACCCTGACATCCATCCTTTTCTCCCCTAAGGCAGCCACCCCATCTCAGCCCTGGATACTCTGCAGTAAAAAGTCTGTCTCTTCCCTCAAGGAGCAGACCTATTTTTGCTTGGTCTTTGTGCCTCAGCCCCTGACAACACAGTGCCTGGCACCTAGTAGGTTCTCAATCTTGCTTAGCAAAATGAACAATTTTTCTTATGCAACCTCTTCCTTCATTTGCAAGACCATATGGGTGCCCAGGTGGTATGACTGGCAGGAAACCAAATGGAGTACAGAAGTGATACGAAGATGCTTCCCTTAGAAATCTCCACTGGTGAAATGGATTTAACTCCTGAGCTAAAGCGTTATGTTTCCAGGGGGCCTGTGCTAATAATCAAATAGGTTCTCTAAGATAAGAATTATCACATCAGTTCGGGTCAATGTATTTCACCAATTCTTGAGATCTCGAGAGAATGGGACATAGGACAGGTGAGTTTGGGTAGCTATAAGTTCGGGTGAGATCCACAGCATAAGACATTGCCCCACGGAGGAACTGGGTCTCAAGGAAAATCACAGAAATAAAACTCAGGGCATTTAGGCTTTCCCTGTAGAATAAGATGTGTCATAAGAAAGAAAAGCCAATAATTCATGTTTGAGTCAGAAATAGGAGAGGCCGTACCTCCTGTCTGGGGCCACGCCTCTTAGGCTCTGTTTCCACTTACAGTGATAATTCTCATTCTAGACATAAATCTAATAAAACCATGTGTTTGGATTTCCTCGATTTTTTCCAACTGTGAATATGGGCTTGTTCCCAAAATCTTCCATGCTCCATCCGCCCTCCTGAATGGGCAGTTTCCACGATGTCAGCAAAGGAAACGCAGGGAGCTGCCGCGATATCTGCCCACTGCTGCCTGATCTCACCCAAGTGGCAGGTGAAGATTTATTCACACCCAGATACGCAAGCTGCTGAATTCACTTTCTAATTTACTGTTTCAGTTGAAATAGGATGAAATAAGAGCTAATGAAATAATTCGGTTGGCCAGAAAGTGTTTTATATCTTATTTATGAGTGTTCTAAACCAAGCTGTGTCACCTCCAGACCTGCCAGATGTCACTGGTTATTAGGAGTCACTGGTTACAAGTCACCAGTCTGTGGTATTTTATTATTTTCTAAAATGGAGTCTCACTCTGTCACCCAGGCTGGAGTGCAGTGGTGCAGTCTCAGTTCATTGCAGCCTCTGCTTCCTGAGTTCAAGTGATTCTTCCTCTTTTGCTCTTGTTCTCTTTTATATTTTCCTCCCTTCTTTTTCTTTCCTTCCTTCCTTTCTTCTTTCCCTCCCCTCCTTCCTTCCTCCCTTCCCCTCCTCTCCCCTCCGCTCCCCTCCTCTCCCCTCCGCTCCCTTACTCTCCTCTCCGCTCCCCTCCTCTCCCCTCCTCCCCCCTTTCCTTTCTTCTGTCCCTCCTGTATTAGTTTGCTTGGGCTTCCATAAACAATACCACAGGCTGGGCACAGTAGCTCACGCCTGTAATCCCAGCACTTTGGGAGGCTGAGACGGGCAGATCACTTGAGTCAAGAGTTTGAGACCAACCTGGTCAACATGGTGAAACCCTATCTCTACTAAAAATACAAAAATTAGCTGGGCATGGTGGCACACACCTGTAATCCCAGCTACTTGGGAGACTGAGGCAGAAGAATCACTTGAACCCAGGAAGCAGAGACTGCAGTGAGCTGAGATCATACCACTGCACTCCAGCCTAGGCGACAGAGTGAGACTCCATCTCAGAAAAGAATAAAATGTAATAAAATACCACAGACAGAGTGGCTAAAACAACAGAAGTATATTTTCTCATAGTTCTGGAGGCTGGAAGTCCACAGTCACGGTGCCAGCAGGGTTGGCTTCCTCTGAGGCCTTTCCTTGGCTTGCAGACACCCGCCCTCTTGCTAACTGCACAGGGTCTTGCCTCTGTGAAGGTCCGTGTCTCTCTGTGTCCTGATCTCCCCTCTCATTAGGATGCCAGTCAGACTGGATGAGGACCCACCTTAAAAGCCCCATGCTAACTGAATCCCCTCTTTAAAGACTGCATTCTGAGATACAGGGACTGACATTAACCTATGAATTTTTAGGGGACACAGTTCAGCCCATAATATTCCTTCTTCCTTCTTTTCTTCCTTGTTGAGGGCTTACCAGAGGCCAGATGCTACAGAGAGGAATGAGACAAAGAGAATTCCACACAATCCCTATTAGACAGACAGACAGACACACACACACACATACACACACACACACACACACACACACACACGTTACCAAAGCTCTCCTGTTTTCAGAGAGCAGCTTCTTGGATTGAGACCAGTGTTGGCTTTTGTCACATTTCAGTTAATGGTGCAGCATCCCCCATTCTGTTGAGTAAGGTAAGGGCCAAGACAGGATGGGACAGTGACAATCAGGGGAGTCTGACCGCTGGCCCTGCCTTTGACTTTATGCATGACCTTGACAGGGAAGCTGGGCTTCGAGTTGCTCACCTGTAGAAAGGAGGGGTGGGATTCGATGCCTACTCAAGCCCTCTCCGTCTCAGCTGACAACAGTACCTGAAAGACCTTCTGGATGTGGGAAGGGCTTGGGAAAGAACCGAACCTTCCAAGGTCAGAAATGTTCAAAGGAAAACAAAACAAAACTCAGACTGGCTCTTTGAAACGCATTGCTACCAAGGAATGTATACTAAATATAAGCGATTCCTATTTCTACTAAATTAAAAGATTAAAATTGCATTTCTGGGTCAAGCCTTTGCAGGAGCAGAGCTTGTGAGAATGGGAAAGGCCGTTGAGCACCCAGAAAAATATTCTGCAGGGAAGCAGCATCACCTGCTGGCCTGCGGTGGTGTTGTATGTGGTGAGTGAAATCATGACCAATCGCCTGCCTAGGTTTCTACTGAATATGAAATCAGGAGCATTAATATCAGAAGCTGAGTTTTCAAGACCACCAGAATGTGGAAAGATTTCTCCACAGGTTAATTTTAGCCATGTTTTAGATTTATTTTTGCTTCAGACTATTCATCCATGCTGTACATCTTTCTTTATAAATCAGACTCAATGATACGTACTAGTAAAAGCCGTTTAGTCAAATCTGCTATTTAGAGGACACAGGTAGGCTCACAGGTCTAAGTCTCCCTTAGTTCAGGCTCCATTAAGCAACCACCCAACTCATCAGCCTCCCAGACCTCCAAGTCTCCTTCCAGCGCTAGAATTTAACCACATGTACTTACCAAGTTCTGTTAAACATGGGACATTTTATACACTGAAAGATATATGGAGAAGTCTAAGATATGTTCCTGATCTCTTGTTCTGGAGACTTGGCATGAAAATATACAAAGATAAATAGCAATTATAAAAGAAAATAATCAGGCCATTCAACAAATAAAGTATGTTCAAGAGTAGTATAGACCAATGGCTACACTGAAAGCCAGAGTTTCTGGCTGGGGGCAGAGAGAGTTTTACAGAGGAAGGGTTTCTTGAGCCACATGTGAAAAAATAACAAGAATTTTGATGAAATTCATGGATAAGAAGAAAAAAATGAAGTAAGCACTAAAAAATGGGGTCAGAAAACATATTAAGCATTTTTGATAAGAAAAAAATGAAATGTGCTTGAGAAACCCCAGGAAGATCAATTTAACCTGAGTAGGAATTTTTCAGAGAATAGTTTGAGATAAGGCAGGAAAAGGAAGCTGAGACATGATGATTCTGTAAATGCAAGGATAAGAAAGTTTGAGCTTATTCTTGTAAGCAATTGAAAAGCATTGAAGATTTCTGGGAAGGAAAATAAAGTGTTAAGAACTGTATCTTAAGAAGACTCACCTGGCAATCACATGGAGGAGGGAATGATTCTAAGATGTGAAAAGATGCCTTGAATGTGTAAAAGGCAGAGTGATAGAAGGAGGGCTTTCAAGGTCACAAATGTGCGTGTCAAAGCGGAGAAGAAATCTGGCTCTTAGATACCTTTTTGTATCAAGGAATATACTCTAACTTAAAATAATTCTAAAGGTATGAATGTAAGACCTAAAACTATGAAACTGCTGGAGGTAAACATCGGGGAAATGCTTCAGGACATTGATCTGGACAAAGGGCTTTTGGGTAAGACCTCAAAAGTTCAGGCAACAAAAGTTAAAAAAGGCAGACAGGATTACCTCAAACTAAAAAGCTTCTGCACAGCAAATGAAATCATTTTAAAAAGTGAAGAGACAGCCTACAGAATGGTAGAAAATATATGCAAGCTGTCCATTCAACAAGGAAAAATAACCAGAAAATACAAGGAACTCAAATAAGTCAATAGCAAAAAACAAATAAACAAACAAAAAACCAAATGATCCTATTAAAAAATAAACAAAAGACCTGAATAGACATTTCTCAAAAGAAGGCATGTAAATGACCTACAGGTATATGAAAAAATGCTCAACACTACTAATCATCAGGAAGCTGCAAATCAAAAACCACAATGAGAGAACATCTTAACCCCGTTAGAACGACTATTGTAAAAAAGACAAAACATAACAAATGCCAGTGAGGAGGTGAAGAAAGGGGAGCACTCTGACACTGCTGGTGGGGATGTAAAGTAGTACAGCCATTATGGGAAACAGTATGGAAGTTCCTCAAAGAACTAAAACCAGAACTACCATATTAGCCAGCAATCCCTCTGCTGGGTACATATTCAAAAGAAAGGAAATCAGTATATCAAAGAAATTTCTCGATTCCCATGTTTATTGCAGCACTATCCACAATAGCCGAGATATGGAATCAACTAAAATGGCCACCAATGAATGTATGGATAAAGAAAATGTGGTACATGTATATAATGGAATATTATTCAGCCATGAAAAAGAATGAAATCCTGTCCTTTACTGCATCATGGATGGAACTGCAGGTCATTATGTTAAGTGAAATAAGCCAGGTACAGAAAAACAACTATCACATGTTTTCAGTCATATATGGGAGCTTACAAAGTTGATATCATGGAGGTAGAGGACAGAATGATGGTTACCAGAAATTGGAAAGAGTGTAGAGGAGGGAAGATGAAGACAGCATCGTTAATGGGTATAAGCATACAGTTAGATAGGAGGAATAAGTTCTAGTTCAGTAGCACAGTAGGGTGAATATAGTTACACCAATTTATTGTATATTTTTAAAGAGAAAATTTGGGGTGTTCTCAACACAAAGAAATGATAAATGTTTGAGGTGATTTGATATTTTAATTATCCTGATTTGATCATTATACATTGTATTCATGTATCAAAACATCACATGTACCCCAAAAATATGTACAACTGTGATGTGTCAATAAAAATACAAAAAATAATAATTCTCTATATTAACCAAGGGAACGGTCACATAGAAGGTAGGAAAAATAAAAGGAAGGAAAAAAAAGTCAAAGAGAAGGATTCAGACCCAAAGCCTAAGAGAAGCATTGACAGTGTTTTAAAGACCCCAGGGACATCTGGAAAAATAAGAATTGAGAAGGAATTGGTTAGACATTGTTTCATATTGCAAATAATGCGTAAATAATGAACTATTTGATTGATTGGGTAATTATTTAGTATTCTTTCATTATAAAGGTTTGGGCAGGAAGGAGACTTGGAAATCATCTTCCTCTTAGGACAGTAACAGTTTGTGCAACAATCTTATAAATAGCATTTCAGTTTCAGTGCTGTCTCCAATGATGTGAGGTCACTACTGTGCTAAGTGGGCACACAAAGACTTGCAAACCCCCAGAGGTAGGGATCAGATACGATTACACATATTACATATGATTACACATATCTCAACACCCATTTTCCCCCCAAAAGTGAGATCGCCATAGCCATTCCAGATTGTCCATTTTGTCAATGTCCTTCTACATATGGGGGCCAGCACTACTGAGTACACTGCCTTAAAAGTGCCCTTACAATCAGAGTATTGAAGAGGATGATAACATCTCCCTCCTTTGGTTCACAGAGCAGAGCCTGTAAATGTACTCAGTTTTTGTCCATGCCGGACTAGGGGGAGGACATTTTTATTAGATATTCAAGTAAGCAAGGTTAAGTCCTACCCTTGAGCACTTAACTGTGCTGAAGCTAAATGTGGCATATTTCTGTACTTCCTTTACTGTTTTATTTTTGTGACACCATTTCAGCTCAGACCTAACACTAGATTTTGTACCTGGGAAGTACTTAATATGTGGTGGATACATAAATCAAAGAATGTACTTTTTACATTTCGATCCTGTCAGCACATATATTTATGCTTCATCTCAGTTTCCAAACATTCAAAAATCTGACAAGCATACTATATCATATCAGTTAGGGATGCTTTTAGCAGCAAGTTACGGAAAAATGTGTGCACAAAAACCTAAACATACAATATTAATTTTTCTCATATAACAAGAAATCTGAGAGTAGGCAGCCCTGGGTTCATGCTGCCAGGGACCCCACCAGGGACCACATTTCCTTTCATCTTTTCAGATTCACTATCCTTAGCGAGCTTGCTTTGATCCTCACGCTTTTTGTCCCTCAGTCTCAAGATGCCTATCGCACCTACAGACATCACGTGTACATTCCGGGCAAGAACCAAGGGAAAGGACAAAGGGACAAATTCCATGCCAGCTAGGTCTGTCCCCTTTGTATCAGAAAAGCAAGAACTTTCGCAGAAGTGTCACTAAGCAGACTCTCTTTTGCATCTTACCAGCCAGATTTGGATCACACAGTCTTCCTTAGATCAATGACTGGCCAAGAGAAATAACTGGTTCAGTATTATTTTTCATTCCCAGGGATTAAGGGTGGGCTCTTTCTCCGTGAAACCAAAGGACTTCTGCTACTAACAAAACGAGTTTGGGCTCTGTTAGCAGGAAAGAAGGGATATGAATGTTGGGTCAATAAAGGCAAGTACCTAGCACATATGCCTTCCGCAATGTATATTTAGATGAGCAAGTCTTTCTGTGACTTCATTCAAGGCCATCAAAGTCGTGTTACTAGTACAGAATTTAATGGAAGACCCTAAAAATGACTTGTTTTCCTGCCCATTGAAGTTGTTAATTACCCACTCTGAAACTAGAATAGGAACTTTTAAAAACCCTACAATGTGCACAAGTGTTCCAATTTAGGATTTTAGGCCTTGCTACTGTATTTGTCCATTCTCACGCTGCTAATAAAGACATACCTGAGACTGGGTAATTTATAAAGGAAAGAGGTTTAATGGACTCATAGTTTCACATGGCTGGGGAGGCCTCACAATCATGGCGGAAGATGAAGGAGGAGCAAAGGGATGTCTTACATGGCAGGAGGCAAAGAGCGCATGTGCAGGGGAACTGCCCTTTATGAAACCATCAAATCTCCTGAGACTTATTCACTGTCATGAGAACAGCGTGAGAAAGACCCATTCCCATGATTCAATTCAATTACCTCCCACCAGGTCCCTCCATGGCATGTGGGATTATTACAGTTCAAGGTAAGATATGGGTGGGGACACAGCCAAACCATATCAGCTACTTTGATATTCTACCAACATCCAACACTTCATTTCTTCACCTTATACTCTGTGTCCATCTACCATAAGAATCTGAGTTTGTTTAGGGTGATAATTATGTCTTACCCATGTCCAGACATCACCAGTACCTGACACAGCAATTAGCATGAGCTCAATGAATATTTATTTTTAAAATAAAGAAATAAAGTCCAGGTTATTAATGAATTAGATAATATTATAACATGAATGTTCTATTCTCATTAGAAAGATTATCCTGGAAATATATTTTTTGTGCTACTAACATTTCAGCAGATTGGTTTTCTTCTTGCGTGTATCCATTATTGAAACCATACATGCAATGCATACTTAAGAGTCAACACGCTTATATAGCTATACAATGAAATATGACTCGGCAAGATAAAGGAACAAACTACAGATATGCACCGTGATGTGGATGAATCTCAAAAGCTTTATACTCAGTGAAAGATGCCAGGCAGAAGAGGCTACATGTGCTGTGATTCTATTTATACGAAGCACCCACAAAAGGCAAGCTATAAAGATAGAAAGTAGATTCATGGTTGCTAGGGACAGGGGATAATGGAAATTAGCAGTAAATATGCACGAGGGATGGAATTGGCATGATGAAAATGTGCTAAAACAGATTTATGGTGATGGTTGCACAACTTGGTAAATTTACTAAAAAAAAAAATCACTTGAACAGGGTGAATTACATGATGTACAAAATATGCATTGATAACAGTTTTAAAATCAGTTTAGGTCTCTGGAAGTTTTTCGGCATTCTTAAGAAAGTCCAGCACCTATCTGCATAAAGTTCCGAGTAGAAGTGAGCATCCCTCACAGGAGGGAAGTTTTCAAATGAGAGAGCACAGAGGCATTTGAGGACCATATTACCCCCTAGATAAATTTTTTTTTTTGAGCTAGGGTCTCATTATATTTCCCAGGCTGGCCTCAAACTCCTGGCCTCAAGTGATCCTGTCACTTGAGCCTTAGTCCCAGGTAGCTGGGACGACAGGTATGGACCACCATGCCCATTTCCCCCCAGATAAGTCTTTGATGGACCCTCCAATATACCGAGATTAAAGTTTCCAACACTAGCACTTGTAAAACTATAAAAGCATCTTCTCCGCAAGACCCATATGAGATGCTCCCTGGGTTTATGTGCCCTTCCCCACTACAGACCTTCACATCAGCACTGCAACTGAATCCAAGTGTCAGATGTCCTAGTTAATGTTGTGGCTCCCAAGGGAATGAGATGCGTAATTCTGACTAATTTTGATTGAAGACAAATGCAATGTCTACACAAACAACAGTAAAAAGAAATCTTTTACTGTGTCAAACATGACCACTTCTTAGCATAACTCTTACTTGATGTTTGTAAGTATGTGTTAAAGGCTCTCTCCTTTTTCCATTTCCCACTCGGAGTTCCATTAGAACGACTCCCTTCTGATTACTCTTTGTACACACACTGCCTCACAGAGGAGGTAGAAAGGCTTCAGGAAGGGAAAACTGAGGAGAAAAAGCAAAAGCATCATGCCACCAAAAAACCAAACTCAGAGTATTCATACCTGTTGTTGCCTTTCTCTTTTTTCACATTATACCATCAACACCTTTCCTTATATTAAAATTCGTGGGGTTTTTTTTGTTCATTTGTTTGTTTGTTTTTTGAGACAGAGTCTCACTCTATTGCCAGGCTGGAGGCTCACTGCAACATGCGCCTCCGGGTTCAAGAGATTCTCCTGCCTCAGCCTCCCGAGTAGCTGGGACTACAGGTGCACACCACCACGCACAGCTAATTTTGTATTTTTAGTAGAGACGGGGTTTCTCCATGTAGGTCAGGCTGGTCTCGAACTCCCAACCTTAGATCATCCGCCCACCTCAACCTCACAAAATGCTGGGATTATAGGCATGAGCCACCGCGCCAGGCCTCACAATTTGCTTTTTAATTGGCAATTAGTGTTATTGGGGTTGAAATTTCTGCACATCTGTATGCAGGTTGAAAAAGTACACTCTAAAATTTTTGTTCCAATTAATCTCTGACAGCAGTGCGTGAGTGTTTGATTCCTTAATAATGGAGTATTGTCCACTTTTTAAAATTCGTGCCAAGCTGATAGGTAAAAAATTGCATTCATTATGTAAATTTACAATTCTTTGGATACTAATAAGGTTGGTAATTTTTTTATTTTTATT